>NW_026534347.1:2785998-3016116 GCF_026225885.1 Hylaeus anthracinus
TCTCTCTCTCTCTCTCTCTCTCTCTCTCTCTCTCTCTCTCTCTCTCTCTCTCTCTCTCTCTCTCTCTCTCTCTCTCTCCTTGCTTCCGCCGCTACCTTGCACACGGACTCTCTTCTTTCCACGTCGTCTCCCTCGCACCCGCGTTCGTTCCCGTTCTCTTTCTCGCTTCCCCGGTCGAGCCACCCCCCGGGCTCATTGTCTGGCCCGTTCTCGCACATCCCGTCGCTCGTCTTTCTCTCGACGACTCTCTTCCGTTCACCCCTCGTCCCTCTTTCCGTCAACGACGCCCTTCCTCGTCCACCCCCTGCCGACAGCGTCGACGTCTCGCTTCGACGCGCTCGCGAACCGATTCCGTCCTTGTCCGTCCAATGGCCTGCCGCCCATACAGCACGGAACAAGGGGTGGGCTAGCCGCAATGCAGCACGCGCAGACGTTCTCGAGGCTACGCCTGTATTATCCCCCTGCGCACCCTGAATCCGTGACCTGAGACATCGGCAACGCCACGCGAGATACCGTGGACCCGTCTCTCTGGCAATCCTCCTCGATGCTGCGCCTAGGCGTTGCTTCGTACTCCAAAGGGATCGCGAGGACTTCGACTTTCCCTTGCATCGAGAGCTTACAGACACCAGGCGATTTTGGTTATTCCAGCAGTTTGTGGCGTCCTTTGGAGAAACCAACTATCTAAATCCTCCGAGACCTATTCTCGACCGTTCCTAGACTCTTGAAAGAACCTACGAAGGCGATTAAAATCGCTGGTAGTATAGAAGAAATATACTTTCATCCATTCTGGATATAAAGATTAGTCTCTCCAACGTGTCAGTCTTTCTTGGTTCAGGGGAACATTTAGATTGCTCGTTAGCTAAATGAAGGTACAACAGGAAGTGTTGACGGAAGTTGTAGCGGCTAGGTAATTTGAAGTTACGTAAAGTTAGGTAGATGCCGTTACAATTGTTCGTCGCGCTTTGCGCGAACTGCCTTGGGTATGCTAATATCGTGAGCAACGCAAACACTTTTACCGCAAACGTGCATTAAGGGGATGGAAACAGCCACCAAGTACCTAATTAGAATTATGAAAGCGAATCGACCCCATATGAAAACTGCGAAAGGCTAATAGTTTTTTAATACACAAAGTATGTATATTGACTCTAAATATTGGCTCCAAGATACTGATTTATAATTTAATTCATTGATAATTTAATGTCATTCCGGGAGGTCGTTAGAAATAACGTTCCTGGTTGAGAAGCACTGGCTTTAGACTTTCACAGTTTTTTCTACCAAGCACGATTGAATGGTTACCGTATAAAACGCCGCCTTTTATTTCAGAAAGCATTTACGATCCCCAGGAAGCTCTTGAAGAATGCATGGAAATGAAAGTCACGCTTCGCAAGAAATACTGCCGGGAGGCGTGTAGGTGAAAGCTTTTTGGCCCGCTTAAATGATAAAGAAGCTTCCTCGCGGGAAGGCCTGAAAATTTCACGAAACTTTCTGCCCCCCGCACGTAGTCGAAAAAAGCCACGTAAGTAGATCGTGCATTCGAACAACTTCGAAATCGTTATTTAAGTCTTTCGCCGCGTTAGCCTAACTTTCGCCACGATTTATCTTTCTTTAAATAAAAAGTTCGATAACTGTGAGATTCGAACCGAACTCTCGATTCCTGGTTAACCGTACCGTGTCCGCGTAAATATTTTTGGAACGATAAAGAAAAAACGAACGCGAGTCGAGAGTTTTAAAAATAATACTCCGACAGTCGCCACAGGGCACGTATAGTCACTCAACGTTTTTGAGAGATGTAATAATTTTAAAGCACGTGACAGCGACGCAATCCACGCTTAAATTGCATGTCATTACCTCACTCTTGGCATGAGCTGACAAATTGATTGTGCTCGAGATATTCATGGGCCGTAAATAGAACAAATTTTCTACTCTCGTATCACGTACGATAAACAGATTTCAGAAGTTTTTTTAATTTTCCAATACTAATACGTTTTTCATCAGACTAAGTATATCGTACTTAGAATATCTAATCAACTAATCCGTCTGGCGTTTAGAATTACTACTTCAGTTATCAGGTTATCACACGTGATACTTTAATGTTTGGTCGTGCGATGTATCGATAACATTCTACATAGTCAGAAAACTTTTCAAATTTCGCCGGTAGATCAGACTTACAAATTCTCGATTTAAATGTGAAATGTGATCGAAATTCACCCGTGCCTAGAAAAAATAAAATAAAAATACATCGAGCGTGGTTCTTTCATCGTGGTCCTTTTCTTAAGAATACAGCAGCCACTGGCGTCTAATAAAAATTCCACATGTCGCGTCTAACACCGAAACAAATTAACCGTCGTAACAGTATTTCTACAATTTCATCGCACGTCGCCAAAGAGTGATATTAAAATTCTTCCACGATCTACTCGAGAACCAATTCTCAATGTTCTTTATTCTTTTAGGTAAAGACACCATTCAACGATGAGGTAGTTTGCGCAATAGTATGTAAATACCTTCTTCGGAGTTATCGTGGCACGAAGTGATAAGCCTGTTTACCAGGGTACGTATGGCGAATCTGTCGTGAACATGCAATCTCGTTTCGTATGAAAAGTACCCCTTACATACCGCTATTATGTTATCAATTGCAATTCGTTGACCCGTAATCGTGACGTCTAAACCGCCGATATTTAGTAGCCAGTTATTCGCGATGGAAGCTAACCCAGACTTATAAACAACCGCGATGCAGTTTATTGTACAACCGTTAACCTTGTTTCAAAGCAAAATATTCATTTATAAAATCAACATTCCATTAAACACGGAGCAATTTTCACACTGAAATTGGAGAACGATGTCAGAGTATGGAAAAAGCATTCGTGTATTGCAACTTCTCTTATTCGATCTGAATAAACAGGAATCCAATCAAACTTCTTGAACATTCGATGCCTGATTGCGAGTTTCCCTTTCTCGAGTCCTGATTGCGTAACATTGACTCGCAAACAAACGCTATCATCGATTTTTGAAGTGTTCGCACTCGCTGATTATAAACATGCAGATATTCGGCGTGAGACGTGGAAAATTCTGATTCCGCGACCTCTTGAGCACGAAACTGTGTTTATCTACCAAGATACAATGAAAGAGTGATATCTCGTTAACCCCTTGATGCTTGTTGTACATTGTTGTGTATTTCTTCAAAATATAATTTCCTCTTGGGATATAGGTGACATCTCTCGAAAATCTTTATAAATAGTTCCGTGCCGATGCAACATGGCGGCCTGTGAGATGTTGCAGATAAGAGCATTTTGTATAATACTCTTACTGTGAAAGGTCCGATGCTTTATGCATAAAATCGTGTTTATTCTTCACGTAGAACTTGAGATGAATTTTATTATATTGTTAAGAGAGTAAACACGAATGATATCAACGATAACCCGACGTAGAGGGTATATTCGATCAATGGAAAAACTGAGAGAACTCATGCTGCCGCGATGGTAATAATAAACTACGCGTTTCGTAGTTTAGCGGTCGTAGGTACAAACATGTTTGTAAGAATAGATCCACGGTGTCTTGTGTCGGTCAATACATGAAAATGGTCTCGTGTCGTATCATCTGTACGCGCAGACGCATATTTCAGCCTCCGAGTTCCAAATTTACCAACTACACATATCCAGAAAAATTTAGTTTAATTCTTTGAGCTCAAGCTGCAGAAACGAACAGTGTCTTTGCAATTTCGTTTTAATTATATCTCTGTTACATATTTATCACGTTTGGCAATCTTTTCAAATGGATCTACTTTCTTCTTACAGAGCAACCTGATAAATATTTAATGTTAGACTATACATTTAGAATGATTCATAGTTTTTCAGGAACTTTGCGACAAATTTATGCAGCCAGGACATACTTTAATCCCAGCCACTAAAAAAGTCATCTGCGCAACAACTCTAACTTGTCGGCTGGCGGTCAATAACGCCAGGATAATTCTGCTGCGGTTAATCGGTAACAGATACGCGAACGCGCCTGCGTCAACCCTAAACCTCAGGGATTCTCAACGGGGACCATATGGTCCCAACAGGTCACAAATGAAAAACCTAACGAGAAATGGAAACTCGCGACTTTTGAAGAAATCTTACCAAACGTATCGTGTCGTTGTAATACAGGATAAATAAAGAATTGGCGTACTGTTATGTTTACCAAAGGACAGTTACCGCGAGATGTCAGGGCCACAAAGGTAAATAAAACACAGAAGGGGGTCACGAGCTAAAAATAGATTGAGAAACACTGCTATATTTGACCCGTGGCATTCAGAAGAGGTCAACGTCACAACAGCGGCGAACCTGGTGGCGACGTTTGGAGTAAGCTGGTTACTCGTAGTGCGCATTGCAGTTCGCAAGGTGCGTTCTTAGTGAATCACATCATTTTCTGAGAAATGGAAATTAATCAGTGAAGAACAATGGAAAAGGGAGACAACCGTAACGCGACGATTCTAATCTGTGAAAAAGTTCTATTGAAAAGTGACGTCAAAGTGCTCGCTGACGTTGTTAACGCATTCTTAGATTATCAACGCTAAGATATCAACGCAGCACGTGATTCGTTCGTTGAAAATCGCGCACGTTGATCTCTGTTATCATAGATCTATAATTGCAACGTAATCCGTATAAATAGGATCAAAGTTGGAAAATAACACGTGTTCGTGGTATCGGAGTATGAATTTTGTACCGCAGGGATATGTTTCTTTTTTTTTTTTTGGGGGGGGGGGGGGGGTAGGGACAAGTGTCGATGTTTAGAAATTATAAATCGATAAGTTGAGAACTGATATCCCGATAGTAGCAATAAACCATAAAGTAATAAGTCTTATTACTAGGGATCTATTTGGAGTCATATTTTCCTATTTGATATCGATTTATGGCTAATAATTGATAGAATTTTATTGGCGTTGAGTTACATGTAACATATCAAGGGCTTAAGTCGATAGCGATTGTAAATATTAACTTTGTAGAAAAACATCGGGAATAAGTCTCGAAAATATTGAAACTGTTATAAAGTACAAGTTTCTGGATATGTAGAGATAGCACAGTTATGTTTTAAAGTTATGGTGTATGTAGCATTCGCGCTAAATTCCAGCAAGTACTTCTACTAGTTTTGAAAAGTGAAAGTTGCTCGACTATGTTTCAACTATCGAGTTCACGTGATATTGTATTAACTTATATAATTATTCTTGTTTATCGTCTTTTCTCTAGACGAAATCGGATAAACAAGAATAATTATTCATACAAGTTGAACTTGTTGAAAGGGTAGGGCGCCAGAAGTGTATGTAAAACTGGACGTCGAAACTGGTAATTCGCCAAAGCTTTATTCGTACTTGTGAAACGAAGGTATGTGTGACGAAACGGTTGAGAAAAATTTCTATGTGCTAAAGCATGTTTTGCATTCGTGTACGTGGCTTGCAGATGCATCCCCACGTCCTCAGCCATCGTACACGTGCATCATTGTGTGTTTCTGTTCCTACACGTGACACCTTCGTTTCACAAAATGGACCTAAGCGTATAGTCACGTAGCATAACGGTTCCTGTATCGATTGCATAAGATCTCCCCGCAATTGAATCATGTCTATGAAATAACCAATCTAATTCGATCCAACCCACGAGTACTATCGATTGCAATATCGATTATATTCGCCCTGACGCTGAAATTAGAACATTGTCATTGAGAAAAACAGATGAAAATAGACGTTGAAAAATCAGACGCAATTCGAAGAGGACACGTGCATTCGCGTCTGTTCAGAATCGGTTTACATGGAGAGGGGAGCTCTCATTAGAGCTCTTCAATCGAATAAAAAAAAGAATCATTGAATAAATTCAATATAAACAAGAAATCTTCGCAGTTAAATCGCCACTGAAAATTATATCGGGGCGCTGACAGTTCTAACTTCGGCCCTGTGTTCGTCCAGCGGTGTTCTTTTTTTATGAACGTGAGAAATTACTAAGACAATGAATATTGTAGCACATATCAAGAGTTTCAATAGCAGTCGGTTAAATCTTAATAAATTTTGAACAGAGAGCCTTAATTTTAACCTCATGTATTCATGGATATTTTTAGCAAACGATGCAATTTTGTATCTCTATTGTATTCTTTTAAGTATTCTAAGGTAATGTATTGAAATAATTCAGAAAGCATGATTACTCCGATTACAGAATGTATGTATGGTATTAGTTAAACGTTGGAGTGATACGTGTAATATATGACATCAGTTAAATAATTAAAAAACCATTGATTTTATTTGTTATCATTAGAGGTTATACTATACGTACGTTGTCAGTTAAAGGTTACATTAATGTGGAGCAATCTATACTCTGATAACCGGCTGATTAGTCACGAATTTGATTATAGATAGTACACTTCGACATTTGAATTCAACACTTACAATGTTCCAAGTACTAGTACATATTTTTCTGCGTTGAAAGTTAAACACTTCATACCGCGAAGCATTCTTTTTATACCGTACATCAATGAATCACGCGATAAAGGTATAGTTAAACAAAGTGGATTCTTCCGGTACTCGTTTAGACCTAATAAATTTTTTAACGAAAAATCGTGTGTCGCCCTCGTATGTTTCTTTGCGTCGAGTAACGAAAAATGTCGATAATTACAAAATAAGGGATTTATTATTACATCGAAAATAATTTAATCGCAGCTGTCAATACACAAATGTAGATACAAGTGTCATCGAAGAAGAGGATGTAAAAATCACACACAATACCTACACAGATGTAGTGAACTTGACCTGCGCGTGTATGTATGACGCAACGTATTGCGAAGTGAAAATAAATCCTAGTTCGTAAAATTTGCATTTGCAAATTAGCTCGACGAGAAAAAGATGCAGCGATGGCGTTGAAAACTCACATTATTTAAAGAGACGGGGAACAGAATGGGTGTCGACCAAATGTCAGTCAAGGTCGAATCTCATTGTAGGTCGAACATCCGTTATCGCTTTCTCCATCGATTTCCCGTCACGAAAGAGTCAACAAGGTTCGCGTAAACGCATGGCACTTTTCGTTCCGTTTTTCGGACAACTATTCATTCAAGAACACGCACAAACGTAACTTACCTGATATAGATGAGTTGATTCTTGACTCGAAACGTGTAATAAGACACCTCGTACTGTCCGCTGGTTAGAACGCGACTGCGTTAAATCTAGGGTGTTTGTCGGTTTCAAAGTCTGAACCAGACGGACTTTGCGCATGCGCGTTCTCCCTCCCTGTGGAGGCTCTCAACTCTCCCATATAGATCTCCCGCTTCAATCGAGAAACGTAGGTGCGTGATCACGGAATCGGGGACCACGTGTGTATTTAAATATTTATTATGCATTCTCCAGACCCTGAAAATAGAGTACACATGGAAGATTTAATTTTTAATCAATAAAATTGCTTATATGGTTGTACTATATGAAATTTATATTTATTTGTGCAAAGCTCTACCGATCATCAGAATGATGGCGTAAAGAAGAGATCAAGAGAAAGGTAGGCGCCCGATTGTTACGCTACTGGTGGACACACGTGCTGATGATCACAGCTATGAAACTGAGAAGAATAAGAGGTCGTGGTTGGTGGGGATCCATAGAAATGACGACATATGGATCACTAGTAGAGTAAATTTCCGAGTACACGTCCCAGCTCGCACGTACTCCGCGGTAGCCTGTAATTGAGAATCTCTGTTTTAGGGGTCAGTCAAGGGCACCTTGCGCGACATTCGCCGAAATTAGTGACGGAACTTTTCACTGTTAAGGTTGACGTACTCGCGTGCATGTGACCAACATGAATAACTTTTTCCGCCCGAACCATTCTATCTTCGCATGACAGATTCATTGATAAGGTGTAGATCGTTGATGTTGCACCTTGCATTGTCTCGTTTATCACCTTCGTTCTATGTTCGGAGGCCTGAATGATTTGACAGATAATTGTAAGTGGAATTTCGTGATGCAATCAGAGGTTAATTCTTGGAAAGAACGTCGAGACTTCCTCTTTGTCCTGTTAATTATAGTTAAGATGGCCTCGAGAATTGTTTACAAAAATCCCTTGACATTATTTAAAGTAAAAAGACTTGATTTCGTGAAATGTTTTTGAAAGTCTTTAGTCTGTCTTTCAGTCTTTCAGTCTTTCCGTATTCAAAATAACGAAGACCTCGTGGAAATAACCGATGTGCTCCAAAAGTTGTAACACTTTTTGCCAATCTCCTTGCGTCACTGGAACGATTGAACGATAACGATTCAAGAAAAGAAAGAAATTAGTATGGCAGATATATTCTGCCGATAGTTTGCTTATCGTACATATTATCGTACTTTTTATTTTTAATTCGAATAAGGCTTTTCTCAGACGTGCATCATTGGCCATTCGTGGCCTTTTTCGTGCACACGCCGTTTTGTTGTAATTTTCCCAAAGACGCCTCGGAACAAAGTCTTGCTCTCTCGAGTAGTACTGCTTGAGCGTTTTGCACGTTCTCTGGGAGTCCTTTCCAGACATTCATCGCAGCGTTCTGCGTGAAAAAGTACAAAAGGGTTGCAATTGGATCGAAGAAGAACTTTCGCTCAAGTTTAAATAATTGATCGCACTTGTAAAGCACGTCCGTAACAGAAACTGATTCGCCAAGGCTTCTTCCCGTCGTAAGCACAAATAGCATTCAGATTTATGGTGGACTCCGTGTCTGATTGTCCACCACTCAAAAATAGGATAGCTGGCACTGCTGGTGGCACTGTCCTCTGCATAGCTGTTAACGTGTATTCGGCAATAATCTGGAAATTAATTATTAAACAATAAAATTAAAAATATGAAAAATTCTGTTAAGGACTATTATAATAAATTAGACTACTTGTGGGGTGCAATTGGGGGACTTGTTGATTCCAGGTAAGACCATTGCAGGTTTCAAGATGGCGCCCTCGAGGTAGACACGGTGCTCGTTTAGGGCGCGAAACAGGATAGACAGGACCTCTTCGTGAATTTCCAACGCTGCATTAATTCCATGGTTATTGTCATTCAGAATTTCTGGTTCTATTATGGGTACCATTCGCGCACTCTGACATATACTGGCGTATCTTAAGAAAAGAAATCATTTCTTATTTAAAGATAAAATAGAATTCGAGTAATAGAGGATCGAGATACAGTCCAGAGCATATCAAAGTAATTAATATAGGTAATAACAGCCTGTTGAATAAACTCGATAAGATCTAATACGTGTCGCATCGATAATGAGTCATATAAGATCTCTTAAACCTCGCGTTAAACCGCAAGTTGCCTCAAGATACGATCCATTTGAAATATCGAATAAACAACTGTCTTTTGAAAACTAATGGTAGAGGTCAAATGTTGTCTACATTTCGTAGGATAAGTCAACTTGGTTTTTTCCAAGCCAATGCAACATGTTTTGGCGGTAATCTTCCTTGGGACTTTAGATAAAGGAATGTAGAGGTAAACAGCAAGAAATATTCTTAATAAGTCGCTCTTAGTAGCGGGCGACACTGTAACTCGATTAAAAAATCTAAAACCTTGCGAGGACGTTCGCATTCGTAACCATGGCCAGCTGACTCGGCGTGGTCTCCGAGATCCTGTACGTGCATCTCCATTTTGCGAAGTGACAACCACATCGTTTGTACTGTATGCATCTCTCTTGCAAACTGTCCAGGCCTTCCGTGGTCTTTTCGTCCTTCGACCCGAAGAGATCGACCAAACCCCCGTCGACCTTAACACCTGGTAGGACATTCCTCTCTCGTAGCAGCTGGACGAAGTCGATCCCGTTCGAAGTTTTTTGATAAACTGTCTCGTGATGCAGAATAACACCGCTTATGTATTTTGATAGTTGAGACTGCGACAAGAAAGTGCAAACACGCGCGGATCAGATTCCCATCGAATTGCGTCTTATGCGAACGACGGCCACGCGTCCCAATGCACTTCTCTCGAGCATTTATACGTATATTTCAGGGAACGAGAAAAATTCAGGGGCTAACTACAATGTAATGACCTGATCAGCGGTGAACAACATCTGTCGATAATCGCGACGTGTATCCTCGTTGTTCTCGATGCCAAGCTTCTGGAACCGCTCCTCTAAACTCTTAGGGGACTCGTCGCATGCTAGTAAACCTTTTCCAGGTGCAAGAATGGTCTCCACGATTTTTTGCAATTCGGAACAAAGAGCAGGATCCAACTCCGCATATTTTGTTACTGGCGATAGTATCTAAAATGTTATTTGCAAGGAGAATGCAGTAGCATCTATGATGATTTTTCGACGTTTGTATATTTACAGTTAAAACTTCAGGTTACCATTTTAATAGAATTAACGATTGTAAATGAATTAATACGCTTGTTAAAATAAAGGATGAATTTATATCAGTCTCAGTCTTAAAACTCGGTAAAGTTGAGAGAGGTCAACAACCGCGCTGGCATTCGGACGAGTTATATTTAAATTTGCACAGTGGCTATTCAGTGTTCGGATCTTATAATTTGTAAGTAAACGATACGAACTATTATATAACGTTAAACAATGTGCTTCCTATATTATCAAACACTGACATAAAGGCAACAAACTGCAACGCTTCATTATAAAGTTATACGATAATCATATATTCTTATATTTTATTTTACTGGACACAGTTTAGGTTATGACAAAATAAATAGCTTACTTTATCTTTACAAGAACATCTATCACCTAAACGTTTCATTTTTTTGGCTTCGTTGGTGCATGTAAATAATACGAATCAATTTAAAGATACGAACAATTTCAGAAATATCTCTACGTTAATGTACGTACATGAAAAACATGTTGAAATTTCGATCAATTTTGATCTTAACCAAAAATGATAAAAACAATTGAGCCAAATTGAGCATTGTAAAGTATTTCCACGCGGTTCGTAATCGATGGCTACCAATGGCTGAACGAACAGCAACGAAAAACCCTATTAAGTCCTCCCTCGCGCCATCGTCCATCGCTTTATCATGAAAGGTTGCCTTAACTTTCGACAAATTTTTGAAATGGAAATCGATGAAGAAGACAGTTGTAATTTGCTAGATCAAGGTTAGTTGCGCTTACGTGCTGGCGGAATGTTTCGGTACATTGATAATGTGCAAATACTCAGAAATAATTTTGCGTTAGTTTATCATAATCCGATCCGTTCATAAGTGACTCTTATCTATCATTCCGTTCGGGAATACTTTCCAGTGAGTAACCTGCGGTTACGATGTAGAAGGTTAAACCTCGATGCGACGAAGTGGTAAATACACAAATAAAAGACGTGAAAATTAAATCTAAGATAGATTTATGTATCGTAGAAAATTGATAAGAGATTACGATGAGTAACAGAGAAAAGTGCGATCCGCGATCGGAACAATCTGGTAAAGCTAAAGATGAAAGAGACAGAAGGCAGTCGGTGTCTTCTCAGAGCGACGATTCTGCCGCGAAGAAAAAGAGACGCAACACGTGCAGCAAAGATAAAAGAAAGAAATCAAAACATAGAAGCAGCTCGAGCAGTTCGAATTCGTCGAGTGTTTCCAGCCACGATGCTAAACACCAAAATGACAGAGATAAGAGAAACGACAAGTGGGATAAAAGGTACGAAAACGGGTTCAGATCTTACAGAATGAATGCAAGGGAGGGCAGAGGATATTACAAAGGACGCAGTGGATTCATGGATAATCGCAAGCGCAATTTCGGTTACCGACCTTACAAACACTCTGGATTTTATGATAGAAATAGAATGCACAACAATTCACAGTATAATAGATACAATAATGAAAGGAGGGGCAATAGGTATTCGAATCATAATAGTAGAAGACCACCTTATGATAGATCCAGAAGTAGAAGCAATCAGAACCATGAGTATCAGAGGGATGTAAAAGAGTCCAGTGAACATTCGAGAGAAAGTGATTCGAAGGAAAGGCATTCTAAACATTCTAACAACGATCGATTGGAATCAAAAAAGGGTGAAGTGGATGAAGCTTACTCGAAAGGCAAGGAAAAGAAAAAAGATGATGATGCTCCAGAAAAGACTGATCATCCTACTCGTAAAAAGTCAAAGAGAAAAAGGTCTTTATCAGCTTCAAGTTCCTCGAGTGTTAGCAGTACCAGTAGCGAGAGTAGTAGCAGTAGTTCCAGTAGTAGCAGTACCAGCAGTAGTTACAGCACTAGCAGCACTGATACCTCTGAAGATGAAAGAAAACGTAAGAAAGCAAAAAGGAAAGCTAAGAAACTGAAGAAAGCAATGAAGAAACGAAGAAAGAAGAAAAGAATGAAGAAGAAGCTAAAGAAGAAGCTAAAAAAATCATCTTCTAAGAAGAAATCACGTAGTAGCGACAAGTCCAAAGAAAGTGTTTCTAAAGACATTTTACAAGATGTGTCAGAGAAGTCAAAGGCAATGGCACCAATGACAAAAGAAGAGTGGGAAAAGAAACAAAGCGTGATACGCAGAGTTTATGATGAAGAAACTGGAAGATACAGGTAATTTAAATAAAAACAATCTCATTAATGGTATAACAAATAATTCATTTTGTTATTACAGATTAATTAAAGGCGATGGAGAAGTCTTAGAAGAAATAGTGAGTAGAGAACGTCATAAAGAAATAAATAAACAAGCGACTAAAGGAGATGGAGATTACTTCCAGACACGCTTAAAAACCAATGTTTTATGAACTATTTTTCTATGTATACTAAAGTAATACCCGTACATAATAATTACTTTATTGTTAGTGTTACAGTCCTGTATGACAATATGTTTTATAATGTCTCAGAGAAAATACTTATGTTGTACATTAATGAAACCAGTCTACAGTGTGATTTTAATTATATTACTTGCACATAACACTTCATTCATAGTGTTGATGACCAAATATTGAAATATAATCAACAACAAAAACTGTTTAGCATTTAAGCCAGTTTTATACAATCATATCTCTCTCATACTTTGACTATTAATGTTTATTGTCATGTATGAAATAACTTTTCAATATATACACTGAACGCGATATATAATAGTACATTCGAACAAAATTCATAATTATTTACTCGTGAATAAATAATTAAATAATGTTTGATACATTTTGTTTAGCAATATTAATTTCATTATTTTTATACAAATATTTCTATTAGTTCTTATGTACAGAATATTTTACAAATTCATTAGTGTAACAAAGATAATTACGTAAATCATGCTATGATAAAAATATTACAAATAACTACAGAAAATTGTATCTGTAAATTAAATACTTAGCGCGAGGCTTTTATGAATATCAGAAGTTTAAGAAGCCTACAAAAATTATAGTATACATAATACATGACAGTCAGTATAATTGAACAAAATATGTTGTATGTCCGTCGCGATAAGTAGGATCATCTGTAATATTAGCACGACATAATGGGCACGTACGTTCTCTGTCTAACCAGGTTAGAACACACGTTTCACAAAAAATGTGTTTACAATGTAGAATCACTGGTATCGAATATTCATCGTGACAAATCGCACAAATACCACCGGATGCTATTAATTCTTCTTTCGATGGTGACACGCCCAAATTCTGTAAAATTATTAATTAATAATTTGCAAGCTTCTATAACCTTCATCGAAACTTTGCGGCCGGCTCTATGCTATTGCATTAATTTTGCGTAGACTACAAAATAATCTCAATTGGATTACCGCTGACCGCAAAGTGTTAGAAGAAAGTATGTAACATACTACGTTCTGGAACAATTTCCTAATAGCGGTTTGGAAAAACTTTGCACGAGATAATAAATCATTTCCTTTGCTCACTGTATATACTACAGAGAAAAGTACACCTAGAATTTTTTCGGGTCCTTGATATGCTTCGAAAAAATAATATAACCATGATTGAATAGGTGCACCGCATCGGTAAAGTTGAGATGTTGCTTCGATCATGAGATAGTACTTTCCCTGAAGCAAAATTTTCTTTCAACCCTTATCCAATTAATGCTATTCGAGGCATATTCAAACTTACCCTTTTTCGAAGCGCCAATATTTTCGCAGGTAAACACGTTACGAAAATTTTACAAATAATAGTGATTAGTTTCAAAATAAAGTCTGTTATCAGGACTGACCACAGCAATTCCCAGACTGTAAGAGGTTGAGTATACGACGAAAATATATGTGTATCGCTCTCGAAAGGATTAATAAAGAACATAGACCCAAGTATATGACATGTAATAAATAAAAGTGACGTCCAACTTTTATTATGTTGTTTTCCAATTTCGCGTTTCACAACATCATTAGCGTGATTAAATGCAACGAGTAATACCACGAAGTTCAGTATACCGGCTCTATAATCGTAAAGACCTTTAGCGAGAAGAATAAGAACGAAAGGGGCGTATCTTTGAAGTACTGTGATTAATGCACGCGTTTCTGGACTGATTTGTATCGTCTCTGTCGAGTTTTCCTGGGAATTATTATTGTTATTATGATTAATGGCAATATTAGTATTATTGTTTTGATTTTCGCCGACATGATGGTTATCGTGACTCGAAACTTCGTGCGAATGGGAGCCGCTCGGCTGATCTTCGACGTTAATTATAAAATTATCGGACGAAGGAGCTATCGTGTTCGGTGAATTTTGAATTCTTTGAATATTTAATAACGAGCTTAACGAAATATTAGGTTGCTGTAAATAAAAATAAAAAAAGCGTCGTTATCATTTGTGTCGAAATAACAACTTACAAAATGTATGATGAAATTGCACTTACAATACGTACATGTTCTATAAAAGGCCTGATTTCTTCTATGGTAGAAGATATATTATTTGCAAACATTCTGGACTGTTCCATAGTTCTAGCACCAAAATTAAAACCTCTTGTACTAATAGATGGTGCAGATCTTATTGCAGTTGACGAATGCATCATCAGCAATCCTGGAGACTGTCTAGTGTCACTTGGATTTGATGTATGAGATGTTATTGTATCGCTAGTCACAATAATAATCTCTTCCAATCGTATGTTATCTGCCATTCTATATCTAAAATTATAAAAATTTGTTACAAATACATTAACATGTGTATATAATTTATTTTTTGGAAATGATTTTACTTTGCAAAGGCATACACGTGTAGAGGAAATGTTTTGCTATTTATGAATGAAATACACAGTTACTCTACTGAACACTTCAACCAGTATTTAGAAGGAGTCTGTAATTTAGAAGAGGTAAATAGGGTACTAACAACGACAGAAACTAAACTTTATCTACTGACGCAAATGCGAAGATAATTTTCATAAAATTTTATGACTTGCAAAAAGATGTTTATATACGATTGAGATTTTTTGATTACATTTTCCATGGGAAGCATCAATTAACGTGAAGACGAGTTAGTCCATGTAGCTCCGATATTGATCAAACATATGGTAAATTGCTGGAGAAAGGATATCTCATATTCGTTACTGGAGAGCAACTATTAGGATCCATAACCAAACAATGTCACCGACATATTAGTCTTTCACGATGATACCATTGTACAATTCCATCTTCATCGAGCTATTAGATCGCGGTACGAAGCACTAATTTTTTGCACTCTTTACAAATGTGAACATTTATTAGGAATCTCTTCGAAAGTTTAAGGGTGCGCAGGACTGCGCAGGACCCAGAGTCAAACTCCGAGTTGGCTTCAGCGACAGTTGCGGAAAAAATAGGAAACTCCGGGATAAGGACAGAGAGGGCGATACAAAAATTGCAGGAGAGACGAGGATAGGACGATTAGGCCAGCATGATTTTTTTTCCAGAAAATTGAAGCAGTTTGGCTCTGGGTCCTGCCCACCCTTAATTCATAATTTTTGACGTGTATAACGTATCCTGTTCCGCCATTTTCTTTAAAATTACTCTGGCTTCAAGTTCAATTGGATATCAAGCTAAGCGGCAGTTTTAAAGATACATGTTATCTAATTTCTTTTACGTGTACTTCATACGTGGGTAGATAATTTGAAATCAGTATAAAGTATCACGAAATGTTTACTTTTAAATGCAGGCAGTAATTAGGAGCAGGAAAAAAGAATATTCTCGTGTTTGTTGGTATGCAATTTTTATTTTGAAAAAGAGTAAAGTAATTGTCTCTAATTTGTGACAATTGATGATTTGACAATTGACAAAATGATTTTCTTTGAAATGGTGGAACACCGGTAGAGCAGAGCAAACATTTTATTACTTGACGAAACGTACAAAAGCGAACGTAGAACTTATAAATTTAGAATGCTGCGGTAAAATACAATTACAATTACGAAACGATACTTATTTCCTGGAATGTTTCACGTGTTTCCCGCGTTTTTGTTTTCTTCGTGTCCCTTGGATAGAGTCCAGATAAGTGTAAGTGCATTTCGATGCTGGACGTTCGACTGGTGCATTAACAGCTTTTGTCCAAATGATCGATGCAACTGCACCCAGTGCTCGTGACATGCATAACAACACTTGATTGAAGTTCATGTCTTTCAATCCGAGGGACTTGCGTAAATGAAAAGTTAGGTAGGAAATTTTTATGTAGGATTAGAAATGATTAGACATGATAAAAATAATTTATTGTTATACCTGAAACACTGGGGCTGCGATTGTACTTTGTTCTGGATAAACTACTCTTCCCTTTGCAGTCTTTATTTTCGTAGTTAGTATTCGTGCGATAGCTTGCGATAACTATAAGAATGGAGAAGAAAAAACGAATGTTTTTTTATATATAGAGTACACTAAATCCAAATTTGGACTTATACATGCACTTTACCGACTGGTAGCCAGTTGATAGAATTCTTATCGACGCTTACCGACCGCCAGTATATGAATCAGTTTCTATGATAATCACCATTGGACGGTAAGTGTTAAGAAAATCGTGTTTTTTACCTTTGCGTCTGCATTATCCGCCATATTGTCTTTGACATAATTGATTAATGCTGTGTACCGTGGGTCGCAAATCTCGGTTTCCTGGTAGCCAATTAATTTATCTTTAGCGATCAGAGTTACGTAATTTGTCAACTTCTCTTCCTTCAGGTCTCGACCAAGGAGGGCTTGTATTTTCGTTTGAAATTCCATGTACTATATTATCAAAACAAAGAAATGAAAATGGAATAGAATTCTATTTTCAGAAAGGGTTAATACTATTAATTTACTTGCGCCAGTGTGCCACTGTTGGGTTCAACAGCATATGCCAAAACTCCTGCTGCCAGAGCTTGATTGACGTCCAATTGAGAGGCTCCAAGAATTTCCGTGACATGGACGGCGGGAACACCTCCGTCTTCGTCGCTGAGAAAATAGAATTGTATCCCGTGTGTACTAATAATTTCTTAGAAATATATCGGGCTGTCTGGAAAGTCCATGCCGATTTTTAGTAGGCATAGATACATGTCTGAATATATCGGAATGGCTGAAAACAAATAAAATGTGTGTATTCCTTAAGAGGTGGAAAGTTTGTGGAACAAAATGGTACATATATAAATCAATAAATATACATTAACATTCAAATATGCCTTTGAAGTTTTCTTAAAAATAAGCATGAACTTTCCGGGCAACCCAATAATTGTTAGGGTGTCCCAAAAATGATTGCAAGTAAACTCACGCATTCAACGTGACGTATAACCGAAGGAAGTCCAGCAACGATTTCTGATGGTTTTCCGAAATTTGAGACGCGTTGGATAAACATTCCAGGAGAAACTGAACCCAATCTCCTTCGTCCTTAACATCCCTCAATCCTTCGGCTTTAGCAGTCAGGCCAACTATCGCAGGTAGAGTGGCTAGTAGCTCCATGCTGTCTTCGTACGTATACTTGAAGGAAATTTAATCGTTTTATGGAAACTCTAACTAAAATTTAAGAAGGTACATTCTCAACTCACCTCCCAGTGAGTGTGACTCGCGGCACGATTCTTCAGCGCCTCTTTTATATGTTTGCTTGAGTCGAAGACGGTGAGGGCCACTGACAGTCTTCCCAAAGGTGACGTTGTCTTTGGTAGAGTTTGGAGAACGGAACCAACTATTCCTCCACCTGGTCCTGACCACCAATCCTTCCTCTTTTGACGTCGCGACGTCCAATCAGCGATCAACGACGCTGTTTGTTCATGCGTTGGGACGTCGCCAGTTAACAGCAACCAGAATACAGCTTCTGCGCTTGGTGACTTTCCTTGGCGGGGTAACAGAGTGACAACTTCCGGTATCGTTAGTCCCCTGTACTTAATCTGTGCAAAAGAAGCGATTACAATATTTATAATGCTCTTTGTAAACAAAGATTTATTGCAGCAATACTTACTCCATATTTTGCATCAGTCTCGCACGTTTCTCTGACCATGGTGTTCACCCCGTTCAACCCTTGGTACATGTTTTCCACGGTGATGTGACTGACTACGGAGGGCCCGTGTTGACGACGAAAATTTCGTAGCAGGTCGTAGTGTAGCGGAATCTTTTCGCACAGGGCTTCCTTTAGGTCTGTGCTTGTACTAGGCGTACCTCTCGTTGTACTCACCTTAACATTTATTTAACAAACATTTAATAATATTCGCACGAAGTACTTTAAGGAAGTGGCTCTCGAATTGTTTATATCTTTACTCGATTCCAACCGTCAATACGTGTCGTCGTCCTCCATAATTACTGTTGCTAGTATGGTTTTTCACGCCACCCATAATCATCATCTGTAGATTTGCATGTTGGACTCCTCTCCATGCCTGAAACATCCTTCCAAATTCTCTCATCTACGAACAGCAGCCTTCGAAAGGTGAATCCTTAAAATCTACGCATCCAACTATCTCTACACCATATTGCGTTCCTGTTACTGTTTTTGCTGTTGGTTCAGCGTTGTGTGAAATGCGGCGAAAAATTTAGGCATTGCTCCGCGTCTAGACAAGGTGAAAAGGATCAATTCATGATGACTTTCTTTGACGTATCTCACGCAACGATGTTCTTTTGTCACTTGACTTTCGATTCGATATCGCTACGTTTCGTGCGATATTTCTGTTTCCTAAAAAATGAAGCCGAGGAACGGATAAAAGGTTAATTAAAGGTAGAATTAAATCTTCAATTTGTTTTCTTTTTCTTTCTTTTTTTTTTTTTTTATTATTGCGTTACTCCTGCATACAAAATAGTGAATGGTATTTTGTATGTAAAACGACGCTTGTTCGACATTCGATGGCTGTACAAATCGCGCCGAGAGTTTACCATGTCTACACCCTATATGTATTTCGGTACAAAGATTTCCAACGAACACATGTTTGTATGTTGCGTGACATAGAATCGCGCTGTCGCGATCGCGATATATTCAACATTTACGTATGTATATTATTGCACAACCTACGCGTGCAACGGACAACAAGTTTAATCTAGAAATCAACGATCGATTCGCTGCGTTCATTCGGTCGAATGTAAAAATTCTCGAATCCTCCATAGATCGTATCCGGCATCTTCTTCATCGTAGTAAGATAGAACCGAACTCAATTGGTCGCTCGAGGCCGCTACCCCCATCACATCGTACAACTACCCTCTGTCTTCATCTCCCCTTAGTGGCATTGAACAACCAACTAAGTTTAATTCACCTATAGTCGCCGATAAAATTGTTCGGTCGATAATATTGCGTTTGCTTAACATACGTATAAACAATAACAACGGTAACACACACTTTATAGACCTGCACGACCGTGTACACTGCTGGCCACGCATACAGGGACGACAATTTTGTGTTTATTAAAATTTAATTTTTTCATCGTCTTTCGAAGTGCCAAAAAAAAGGGAGCGTTAACAATTTACCTGAAAGAATTATTTCAAAGAAACGTCACGGAGGACATGAAACACAGCTAGTGTTCCTTCCTGCTTTTAGTTTCTAATTTGTCTCGACTTTGATTGTACATTTTTTCCAACAGAAAATGATTAACGGGGCACTTAGGGATTATCGTATATATTTAAAGATTCTCAGGTACACAGAACGCGTATGTAAACGAGATCGTAGATAGTTAATTTTAATAGTTAATTTAAGTAGTTAAACATTATTTAGTCGACCCTTTGACAGGGAAGGACGAAGGTAAAGCGATGTTCGCGAGTGTTATGCTTTTCGATGAAGAACATTTCGTTAAAAGAGTTCTAAAACTTTAAAGGTTTCCAAAAAGTTATGTATGTAGTTAAAATAGAGAGCTGAAATTGTACTTTAGATCAGTAGAAACGCTTGCGCTTACTTCCGTGTGAAGTGAACGTTATCCATCACAACGGTGAAGGAAAACCTTCGTTAAGTTTATTTGAACTTACAATAATAGAACTTATCACCGTTAAAAACAGTCCAACCTGTATGTGGCTGGCAGTGTACGTGTACAATACTTCGTAATATCAATAGCTACCCTTACGAACTAATGATTAATTCCTTAACAGTATAGTAAAATATATGTATATTGTATTCACTATTGCTTGATCTGAGGTAACTCTCAATAACACGCTATTGTTACATTTATTTGTTTGCTATTATTATTATTATTATTATTATTATTATTGTTATTATTATTATTATTGTTATTACTATTAGGCCGAATGCATTGCCGGAAGATAAACTAAAGTTTCATGATTGCTTCGTATACGTGAAGTATAGTAGTAAAACATTAAACAACGTGGGAAGAGTAAAACATATCACAGATAAAGAAACGTGAACAACAAAGCGTAATTTTGTTGCGTTTGTACAGTTTCCCTGGTATTCCTCGAGGTACAATTTAAACGGTACATATATCGCGTAAGTGCAAACTGAGTTGTACATGGGTACACAGTAGTATTCGGCAGTCGATTTCATGTATAAGTATTTCGCAACCTTTTTCGTTAGACTCGACGCGAACGAGTAACTGCAATTGTACGAGACGATTGTATTAATTTTCAATGTTAAAGTCACACGATGAGCAGTTCCATTAGGGGAATATTCACAGACGACATACGGGGATATCTAAATACGCAAAGTACATTCGGTCTTCGCTTTTGTCATTCGCTCTTTGGTTTCCTAATACTGTCAATACCGATCTTTCATGAAAGTCAACGCAACCGATTCTTTGCAATCGATCAAAACTTGCGAAATAACGAGGATTTTTAGCATCACTTTTACCTTTATTTTCCGCCACGATCGTTGGATGTGACTAACGCTAACGTAAAAAGAAGATCATCGCGTCATGTTGGAACCAATGCGGTTATATAGGCGAACGTAACTTTCACGAAAGAGCTGAATATTACAACTCGTTAAAACGAGCTTACGTTTGCCTCACGATCCCCCTCTAAGTTGAGCTTTCGCATTAAGCTTCTCCCGAGTCTCTCGAGCAAACCTTCCCTCCGTTTACTTTTGTCTTTCGCCTTCGACTCGAGTGACTTACGACCCTGCATCGTGGTAAGGGAAGAAGCAGCTTCTCCTTATAATACGGTCGCAGAAGTCGAGTACGCTGATGCTTTGGTTTCAATGTCAGAGAAGAATACACTTTGCGCTGGTGTCGTGGGGATGTGACCGCAACGGCTGCGAGGGTGCAGACGTGGGAGAGGGTGGTCTACCTTCGACCGCCTGGATGCTCTTCATTAATTCTCGGAACACCTGTAGTTATTCATTATTGCTTTTAAAAGTTTGTATCAAAAAGTACAATTAATTTACGCGCCCTCCTTTTGAATTTAATTTCAGTGGCGCCATCGGTGGCAAAACGCCCAAGTTTGTAGTAAAAATAGTTCCCACTGTTTTTTTATAGATGGCACAACTAACTAAAGAAGTCGATAATTATTGCTGCATTGAATAAATATTCGTATAAACGATAAATTCTAGATATTAACTAATATATTGAAGTCTTATATAGCCAAAAATTGTATTAATTTATGAAAAATAAAGAATAATTGATTTAAAAATATTAATGGGGCCATCTAGCAGTGATAGTGGGAACTATTTTTACTACAAACTTGGGTGTTTTGTCACCGATGGCGCCACTAACTAAAGAGGTCGATAATTAGTCCTGCATGAAATAATTATTCAAATAAGTGATAAATTCGACATAATTACCAATATATATAAGTCTTATAAAGCCAACAATCGTATTAATTATTCATTTATGAAATAGTGGAAGCTCTTTTCACTACAAACTTCCGAAGGTTCCAAAATTAGTTCGTTCTTTTGACCACGAGATGGCGATACTGATTTTGTGTCCATGATTCCATGAAACGCAACAATCCGCTCGCAACGTCCTGATCTAACCACAAAATTGTTGTTCATTTTGTTCTTTTAAACTTATGTAGACAATTTTATCACAAATATGAATCCACTGATTCAATTTTTAACATTCGATACTTCGTTTAGTAACAAATGATTGCTACAGATGATAGAAACTACCAGAAACTGTACGCAAAGTGAAAATTGTATTCTTCTGTTTAAAAATCACTTGTTTTTGAATTCATATAATATTAAACGTTTGAATGCATTATTGTTGTAACCACAAGTGCTGTGAATTGAAATTCTCAATTGTCTTGGTCAATTAATCTCGGTTCTGTCATTGTCATGGCTTCTGGTCCAACGTAAGTTTATAACCTTCTGGACTCATAACGTTCCTATCGTTTACTTTAAGTTCCAGTTTACTTCTTGGTTTTTCGTTTCATACGTGTATTTCGTTTACATAAATAGAATCCAATTCATTTTCGTAATTTAAATTAATATTTCTTTGCAGTAAAGTCATATCTTTTAGTTCGATTTTATTTTCGAATGAAATGTTTATATCCTGTGTTTCCTCGAAGAAAATTTGTTGATAAAGTGAAAATTAAACGTATTTGGACGAAAATAGTGTAGTGAATAATAGAAAGTGTCACATGTAATGGAAGAAGCATGAATGGAGATGTTTTGTTCCAGGAAATTTAAAAGAAGTCATAACTCAAATAATACTTCTATGAACAATCATAAGAAAAGTAATTATCAGGAGGAGAGTAATGATGCATCTTCTAGTTCATCCGATTATGAAATTTTTAAATCGCTGAGCTTTAGAAAGCAACATAATGTTAACAAGCATCGTAGAAAAAGTTATGCACTTAGACGTGCAAGATACAAACGTATAATAGTGAATGATAGTAGGAGTGATGAGTTCAGTGTGATTGATTCAGTAGCAAGCAGCAGTCCTAAAAAGAGGAACCAGCAACCGGCTGCTCCAAACTTTAAGCCTAGTATTAACAAAGTTATAGAAGGATTTAAACAAATTTTTGTAAAATTTACATTACAATTGAATAAGTTACAACTGGAGGACCTTAAGAACGAAATAATAACAGAAGAGAATGCAGAAAATATAATATTTATTATCAGCTGCATCATTAGCAAAATGAAGGAAGAATTGACCAACCATGAACAAAAATTGAATAATGAATACTTTCAACAGAGTATGACAAATAACTGTAAAATCACTGTTTTGAATTCACTGTCTAGAAGGAGTTCTAATACTGAATATTTGCAACCGCACACTAAAAGCAGTTCAGAATCTGATAGTACATATACTAATATAATCTCTACACGTAGATCCAAAACATCCCTGACTTTGAGTGAAAACTTAAGACACAATTCAGATTTCTTAAAAAGTAAAGATACAACTCTATCGCGATTAGATACTAGAAATGATATAGGAGAATCATCAAAAGAAAATTCTACTTTCCCCATTAAAGTACACAATAATAATTCCTCATCAAGCAATCTTAAAGATGTGCAAATCGTTTTACATAAATTAAGTGATATTAATGTTATTAAAAAATCTGCAAAAAATCCCACAATAGAAACAAAAGTCACAGAAGGCAATGTATTAAATTTAGAAGTTTTAAAATCAAAGCTTAATGAAATAAAAAAGAATTTTCCCGTGATTGAAAAAGACTTATATACAAATAATTTCTCGGAAGAAAAAGAAGACTACTCTAGCGATGTAGATAGTACGTGTAGTACAGTAGCTTTAGGATATTCAAAAAAAAGAAGTATGCATGAAGATGACAAGTTCAAAGATCTGACGAATACTGATATACATAGGTATAATAGTAGATCGAAAAGTCCTAGCGTAGGGTTGAGTACGTCGTTAGTACAACTGGATGATACAATTCAATTCTACAATTCCGATTCGGATGAATCATTGATAATGGTAGTACCTGATAAATCAGTTCCACAAATTCCAAAAAATAAGGATGTAGATCATTCCCAAATCAAGAAAGCAACATCTCCTTTTTCCGAAATAAGTACGTTAATCGCGAAGTATCCTTCGATATCCATTGTGAGATCAAATTCACCTAGAAAGTCAACTAGTAATGAAAATAAAATTGATAGAATGTTAACCATGGATTGCCGAGTTCTGGTCGAGAAACTTGTATTACCAAACGCTGGAAAGCCCAGTAATAAATAAATACGACTAAAATTACCACGATTAATGTTTACACTTAGATTAAATTTTTATCGTTCGATAAAAAGAGATAAACGATACCCAGTGTACATAAAAGTATAACGAATTTGTGAAAGTCTACAAACTTAGATATGTAAGAGATAGTTTTACCCTTTAAAATAAAACTAAGAAAAATGACTTTTTAAATAAGTTATTCGATACCTTTTTATTAGCTCTGATTATTTTTCCACGTTCCAAGAGCAGTGAAAGGTAAATGTTAATGTTGCACATACCTGTACGACGTGGCAGTTAAATCTTGCGCTGCACTCGACGTAGCCGCACCGCCAGTGCTTCCGGACTAGATTGACGATGTCCCTGTACTTAGTCCCTGAAGCAGTCGCAGGCGACAATTCGTCTTGCTTGTTCCCGACCACTAATAACGGCACACCCCTCATGTCTCTGGATTCGTAGATTTGCTCTCGTAACGTTCTAATGTACTGCGAAATCAGAAACGAAATTGCTTCAGCATCGACGCCGAAGAAAAATGCAGGACGAACTAAACTAGAAAATTGTGCTGTTAAATTCAAGCCGAAAAGTAGCATCTCGATGTTCGTCTACGTTCTTAGACGTTTCGGATGTTACAAGTCTGTGTTTGAAATACTCTCGAATCGCAGCCATTCGCGCGCGCGGGAGCCCCACACGTCTCGGTATTAAGGGTAGCTTTTGAAAGAGTGAAATTTACTTTCCGTCCCTTTCAGTCTAACTTACGAACCACGGGGATGCAATAATCAAACTTGGTATCCAACTTCCGTGAAAATACGGGACGTTGGAGTGTCTCGAAACGAAGTTCCGATGTTCGACGTCGTTCTGAATCTGGAACGATACTCGAAGAGAGCGAAAAGTCGAAGTTACCCACCGACGCGGTGCGTGCAGCTCATCCAAATCGCGTTAATCCTTTCGTTCGCGATTCTAAAGTTCCTAAGAATTAGAATTTCATTTGTGGCGCACGAACGCAACGAGTTATTTCGAATTTTTTCACGCGGCTCTCAAGTTCTTTCGTTAGTTTGATACATATGATTTTCGTGGTTTCCTTCAAAGTGGAACGTATTTCATAAAAACTGATAGAGTGTGATAGAGAAGAACCTTAGGCGATGGAATAAGGAAAGTTCGCAACCCTCTGCTAAATGTAAGGAAGGGTCTTTAATGAAAGAGGAGTTCTCACAGGAATTGGGGTGGAAAATCCTTTTAAAGAGAGTGTAGGGAGTGGACTTGTTTATCCGGATCTTTCAAAACGAAATTTTAAAGTGGACGCACAGTTTCGAATTGCAAATTTAGTTTTTGTTTCCACTACAATGGAGTCACTGAAAAGTAAAACCTTTTCGATGTACTAACTGCAAGGTACACTTCGGTCGACACGAACTTGGTAAACTGAGGCCATGTAAACAGTGACTAACTAGTTAGGAGACGGTGCTGTTACTTTGTTAACTTTCTAAAGATAACGTGTACACTTCTCGTATCAAGTAGATCTGTAGCAACGGATTCAACGACCAGTTTAAATTAAACAATTATCAAGAATTTTCAGGGGTGAAACAACGGGAAGCTAGACTACTTCCATCGCCCTATGGCCATTGTTCCATTGCATTCATTTCTGTGATTTAAACCCTTCGCCCCTACAAAATGGCCCATCGATCGAAACATGTCGTCATCGATCCCCTTTACGGATCCATTCGTTAAGAAATTCGACTAACCTAATCAATCTGCGGTCAAGTGACTTTGAGTCCTGCACGCGTACCTGAAACGTGTCCTGATTGCTGAGATCGAACACGAGCACGTAGGCGTTGGCACTTCGTAACCCGTAGTAACGGAAGTCCGTCCACTCGAGGTGCGAGCTGACTGGAAAGTACGGGATCATCGGTAGATCGGTGATTTTCAGCTCGTACAATCGATTGGCGAGTACCACGCTAGGGTAAAAAGTCTCCCTGCGCTCGGTCTGCATGTACTCCTCGGAGAATTCGCTCCACACGAATTGCTGAAACGCACAAACGACTCTTGACGATGGTACAGAGTGGTTCGAACAAATACAGCGTTGGAGGAGGAAGTGAAACGTTTGTATTCGAAGTGTAATTTATTAAGGAAGAGGCAAATGCGTGGATGGATGATGAGGAGAGCGGAGGCAAGGGGAAAAGGAGGGAGTTAATTTAGGGAGGAAGGTTAGAACAAGAATGGGTTTAAAAAATGTTGTACAAAGAAAATGTATTATACAGAGTTGGGAGAAGGGAACGGAATACATGTAACCCTCCGGGGATTAAACCACGTACATAAAATTCTAAATGCTCATAATTAATTTATCCGATCTACATACACGCCAACACCGTCACAAGATTGGTAAATTATGTTAAGAAAATATTTGCACAAATCACGAAGAAAATTTCAGCCGGAATTATAAAATAGCAGAATCCTTCCCCATTTTCGATACGTACGTTTCGCAGTTTCCTCTTGAAGATCTCCGAGCTATTCCATAATTCAACGGTCAATATTTTAACGAAACGTTTGGCTCTTTCAATTAACGTGAAATCGCTCGCTAAAATTCCCGTTGAAACGCTGTCGGACGTGTTGTGCACTTGGCGTGACCGATTAAATATTCTGCAGTCCTTTTTCGATGGCTTTCAATTTCCTCGGGGGCGGCGACAGTCGCCAACGGTAACCGGAAACTGGGCCCGGAAATTAACGGAAGTCGTTTCGCGTCTTACGAAAGCACTGTTCGCTCGCGACTCGATTGAACGTCTACGTGGCTCGCGTCCGTTCTTTTTCGATAGCAAAACACAAGAGGTTTTATCGCGATATTATCGATCACGGTCCACGACGCAATTAAGCTTCCGTTTCTTTCTTCTCTCGCTTTTCCTCGTACATTTCGTACTTTTTGACTTGTCCTTAACTCGGAAGTAATAAATAAATCATTTCCAGTGCTCGTAACACAGAAAAGAACAATTCTTTCCACAAAGAAGTCCTTTGGGAACAATGAGGTCAATAATTACCGCGATACAAATGTTCTTCAATTTCTATTTAAAAAAATACGTTAGGCAACAATATCGAAACTCACGGTATTTTTTTTTCTCGTCGATTATCAGAAGTAAAATCAAATGTCCCTGAGGTAGAGAAATTGAAAAGATCCCTCTATTTTGGAAATGTATTTTAATTCCTCCGTTAAGATCTTCGCCATTAGCGCCAGATTACTACGTATTAGCTAAGTGATCCCAGACATTTTTTCGGTTACATACACATTTGGGTTTTGCATTTGAAATCGGATTATAAAACAAGGGGAAGTGTTCCCTCGTAAGAACCTCCAATAACACTTCCAGCTGTGGGTGTTCAAAGGGGAGCAGGGTCTGAAATTCAGACTCTGAATGCGCGCTCCTCGGTGTTACGTAAACGGAATATGAACTTTGAATAAACAGGAAAACGTAAGAGAAGTCGCGAAGAGTTTACCGCGATTAAAAATCATTCGTACGGTTGACTGTACAAATTGCGGGAGTGTGAAACGAATTGGTTTGCACTGAAAGCAAAAAAAAAAAAAAAAAAAAAAGAAAACAGAAAAATAAAGCTAAAAGGTGGACGAAGAATTGACGGTCGAGCGAGGCGCTGGTTTAATATCCGTTGATTGCAAATTTCATTTTACTAAATGGAATTACACTGGCTCTTTTATTAACGAACGTTACGAAGCCTGGGTAGAGTGTTCATTATCTAGATACGCGCTCGTCCAATTATTTTCAGCTATACCCGGTGTATCGCGCAATTGGGACGTGTTGTGCTTCTTGTTACGTCTTGTGGATGTGCGAGCAAAAGTTGAATGGCATAACGAGGTCTGCTCATAGTTCTATTTTCAATCCACAAACACGCCGATGCATCCGTAGAGTGCAAATGCATTTCTTTGCTTAAGTGCCATTACACGTTTCTTTCGAATCACAGATGCACAAAGGTGAACCAAGGTTGAGAACGTGGATTCTTTTGGCGGTGGAAATCTATATTTGATTAGGCTCGTTTCATTTCATTTGGCTGGCTAAAGACAAAGGATGATCACCACTGTTTTGCATAAATCGATTCCTCTCTCCAGCCATCGTCTTAAAGTATTATAGAAAAGTGTTTGTAAGCTGCGATATCGAAAAGAAAAAGGTCCAGAAAGTGTTTTCCACGTAACGGCGGGACGTTTAATCATCCGCGGATTTAATTAAACAGAGTTTGGTAGATGACATTCATCAATCTTGAGACAATGTTATCGGGCTACGTTGTTAGGGAAATTAATTATAAATATTTATTCAGAACTTAGTGGTTACTATCACGTCAGAATATTTTTGGAATAAAATGGAGAATTATAGGGACCAGGGTGGAAATCGGGATGAAATCAACAGGAGGGCGATTCTTCATGGAAAACTGAATCTAAAATGTGGAATAACATTTTTTGTTACGATGCATAGCTTTCGAAAATTTCGATCTTGAAAATTAGCTAACATGGCTGACTATTACTGGCTATTTCTACTTGCGTTGATTCTTGTATATGATGACAATTCCTCTTTACATTTATTCCGGAACTAATTTAGCCTGCTTTTAAATACTATTTAGTAGATCAAAGAACATCGATAAGAAATAAATAATATTCCATCGCAGTCAATGTACACGAATATTACCTCAAGTGGAAACGGCCAGTGATGGCCAGACACGCGAACCAAGCCACGCTGAATAGCGTCCACGACAAGCTTTCAAAATCGATTTTTCCAAAAACAAAGCCCGAATGGGTAAACCTTTCGCGTCACATTTTTAGTGTATTTATCGAAGTAACATTTTTCGGTATTGTATTTTTCATTCTCTTTTCGATCGCATTACGCCAGTCTGTCCATTATTGTTTTTTATTCGATACTTCACGTCATATGATAAACAATCCTGGTGTAGTAATAATACATTATTTTTGTTATTGCACGTCAATGTCCCCGAGGAAATTTATCATGTGATATGTCAGTGTCCCCGAGGAAATTAATCATCTGACATATCACTGTCCCCGAGGAAATTAATCATTTGCTTGGGCAAAGCATATGTCGTTAAGAATACTTCAAACATCTCGCGATGCACTGCCTTCGTATTTTTATTAAAAAATTGTCGATCCATCGAGTTTGAAATTGATCTGTTTCAATGGAAATTGTGCTCACCCTAATTATGCTGGACTTTCCCACCCCAGGTGCACCGAGAAACACAACTTTGACACGATCCAGAGTGTCTGCGGGGCTTTCTTCCTCTTTCGATCCGCTTTCGGCGTTTTCACAGGATATCGACTCGCCTCCTTTCCTCTCGAAAAAGTCCAGATCGAGATCTACGAACCATTCACACAATCCATGACTCGAACGTATTTTCACTGTTGACAAACAAGCTTGCAAGCGTGAACAAGAGTCACTGTTTCAACTCAGTCTCGACGTAATGTTTCGAGGCACCTTCGATACCTCGAAGACCAAAATTATTACGATTAATGCTGTTATCTTAATATGGTCTTTGGGTCATCAAACCTGTGAATTCTAATATTTTCATTATGCAACGATCGTGGATCTGGCGATAACTCGAATCTACGAATTGAAACGCTAGAACAATTAAATCCTGAATTTTTGTCAGTTAACGTGAAATTTCATTTTCGCGAAATTACTCGGAACGTTGTTCACAACAATTGTTAAATTAACACGCGGATTGCTTTGGAGTTGTACGCGCCAAACCTCGAAATGAGCTTCCTTTTAGTTTAAATTAATTGTCCCGGAAATATCCGATGGAAATGTTAAGCTTTCAGCATTTTCAGAAATGTTAAGCTTCGTTTTCGAAAAGTATAAATGTAGTGCATGTAAAACAAGCTTATATAGAATTAGTTATAGCAACGTATTATAATATTTGTTATCGGTGGATTTCTCGGTGTGCATGGGAGAAGCACTAATTGCTCCTCTTCAGGGAAATTTGTAAAGGGAAGTCGGACTGTTTGTAGATAATTCAAAGGTAGAGAAAGTTTGAAATTTGGATGGCTCGTTGCAAGCGAGGGCCTCATGCTCCCCGTTAGTAAGAACGTTTGCTAACGACGTGTATTGACTTTGAGTTTGGCTGCGTTTATAACTCACTTACAGCTACAGTCAGTCGCAGCATTTCTCATACTTTGATTTCTGCGTATTCTTTAATTTTTATACTCATCGTAACGCTTCCTTTTTTTTTTTTTATCAAATAAGAATGATTATTTAAAGAATGTAATTATAATAACTCTGGTTTCGTTTCATTGGCGTCACTTGGACTTGGAATACCTTTTGTGTCCTTCCGAAGTTTTCCTCCACAATATCTTATTCATGAGCCAAGTGAATATTTTTACACGTGACCTACAAGGAATATCTTTTCCTTTGGTTCAAAAATCGTGCCACGTTTGGCTTCGCGGATGGGATTGCACTCGCTACATGACTTATTTCCTCGTTTGAGAGCTAGCCAAATTACTAATTCCGCAGCGACATATTTCCATCGAACCATAAACTACATTTTCCAATTCAATTTTTCTCTTAAATTTTACCTTTGAATAATCGTAATCATCGCCGCGTAACAATACTTAATCCAACGAACTATTTTAAACAACGTCAGTATTTAATGAAACGACTTTTTCAAACACAAACAAGATTTTTTTTTTACAAAAGGATTTTACTGAATATTCGAGGGGATTCCGAATGGTAGTTGCAATTTGCGCCTTCTGGCACAAAGGCGATCAATGGATCGGTATTTTTTTTTTTTTTTTTAATGCTTGCGTTTGGGCGTTCACGGAACAGGATTTTATACCGTTTCGCGGAACGCTTTGACTGGTGCAATCGTTTAATGAGAGATTTAAGAACGAGAGGAAATTTGTCGAGTTTTTGTTGTGGAACGTGATTGCATATCGAGGATTTTCCGTTTCGCGCGCGGATTATAGAACGTCCAGCCTTTTTCTTTCATTGAAAGTAAATCATTAACGGCCGATGTCACAGAGGATACAAATAGAAACTGAAAATATATTTAATACCAGAAATTTGTTAACCAGTCCATACGTTACTTAAAGAATAGTTACAGCAAAGTAGAGTTGGAGTCATAATTATTTAAAGAATACAGATTCAACGCTAGTAAAACACTTCTCTTTAAACAATGTTAATCGTTAACTTAAATCTCCTACATTAGAAATGTTCCTATCGCATTCGACGAAGATGCACTTTAACGAATGCCTGTTTTTCTCATCGATCTCCACACAATTCCAAGTTTTTGCTTTGACCACTTCAAAGGCACCGAATAGAGTCTCCATTCGCCTAAAAGAAAAAAAAAAAAAAACGCGTCCCAGCGGACGCTTTCAAGCCACAAGTCGCGAAAATTTCCGCTCCTCAAGCTCGTTTGCGCTTTTCCGCGTGGTTGAAGCATCGAGAACACCGAGTTTCAGCGAAGATTTGAATTTTAAAGAAATCCCACTCTCCCTTCAAAGCGAGAAGGTTCGTTCCTTTGGTTTGCACGTGACTTTGCTTTCGGATCACAATTTTTAATAAAAACCACTGATTTCTTCTATTATACAACATGTAACATCAGAGTCTGACCTAACTCTTCAAGCTTAGATGCCTTAAAAGCTACCCTGCCTACTGGTGAAGCTTTGTTATTTTATTTAAACTGTTTTATTTACTCTACAATGCTACGAATTAACGTTACAATGTTAAATAACATAACAGACGTTCGTGCAAACAAAAATTAGTAAGTCGACGTTGCTCTTCATCGAATTTAATTTTTCATTTAAATCCTGTGCCCGCATAGAGTATCTACTAATCACTAATTAATCACAGAGGTCATTCACTGGCCAACTCTTGCACGCGCGAGTCGAAATTCATTACCGAGGGAGAGTGGTTTGTTCCCATGGGGGGTCGATTGCGCCGAGAGCATGTCGTTTTCTTTTCTCGAACGATCCATCGGTGTCGATCGCCCTGGCACGACATGGAGAAAACGCGAGAAGCGGTTCACACCTGCGTGGCACAGGAACCTTCGCGGTCGACGCTCGCAGCTCGACTGACTGCTCGGGTCTCTCAACGGGAGCCACATGGCCCCCTCGGTGGGCCACGCTGTGTTTCTTGGGGACCACGAGCGATAGACGCAATTAAACGAGGAATAAAATGCAAGTTTTCCGATTTGCCAGCTCAAACGTGCAAAATAAATCTCGCTTAACTTAGTTTTAATTACTTTCTACGCTTTAAGCGACCGAAAATAAATTTTGTATTGGTTCTTCTATTCGTATACCTATGTATATGTATATGTAGAACAAACGCTGAGCGTGTTTGTTTTGCTTTTTTCTCTCTGCGTGGTCACTGCTGTTCGAAGTTAGTTACCGATCGACCGTCGAAGCGTGTACTCGTTCTGTTTATTAAATATACAGGATGTCCCAGAATTAGTGTAATAAGTAGAAATGAGGGGAAGCTGTGATCATTGATACGTATAATACAATCGAGGGGGTCACGAGGTGCTAAAGTTGAGAAACGCTGGTCCAGAGTTCGGGCAACTCGAGCGATCAACGACACTGATTTACGGGCATGCCCCCGAGTCTCCAGCATCCTCGAATCCATCGGGACCGCGTTCAAATTCGTTAACGCATTCGTGTCTGGTTACGTAACTGAGTTGGATTATACTTTGATTACTTTCGTAATTGGTTAACCCGTCGCCAGTGGCTGCGTTCCCACGTGTGACGCGCGACGCTAAACCGCTCTAAAGGCTTAAGGGTAGTGTTTTCCAAAATGGAAGCCGTACGCCCCAACGACACTGTCAGACAGTGCCCTGCTCTCCGTGATCACGGAAGAAACATTTTAACACAGAAAAGTACAGACTCAACTTGAACGTTCGTTTATTCTTCTTGTATCGTTTTATTCAACACGTTGGTCGCGAGAAACGGGTGACAGAACGTACAAAAATTAATTCCAACGGCGTGGAATCAATAAAAATAAATTTGGATTTATGAATCTGGAGACCTTAAAATATTAAATACTACGACAGATATTAAATTATTTAATCTGTAATACTCTCGAGAGAAAATTTGAACTTTTTCATTATTTTTAGCCTGCCAGCCAACGTGTTAAACTTCCATTTTTAGATTGAGATTCATGCACAGATATGTTACGCATTATTTACAGAGTATACTGTGTAGTAGATACGTTTTATTTATTACCACGAGCATTTACGAGCGCGTTCCAAATTGTCAGACGAAACAAAAGTTGCGCCGAAAGTAAATCATGCTCGGGTAGTCGACGATACACCTCGTAATTAGTAATTCGTTCGATTCATTAGTAAATATACATTTATCAATATTACCATTCCATTAGCTTATTAAATCAATCGTGACCAGAATCGCGATCGTTTCATTATTCATTATTTTGATTAATTCACTTTGGATATTTCTGTTGGCCTTCAGCCACGATTATCGATTGCATGGTAATTACAGTTATTATTATCCGGTGTCTTGATTACATTTTGCCCAACTCTGTTACAACGTGGCGCGCGATTCTTGCATGGTAAACAATGGCAGCTGTGCTAGTATTACATTCTGTACGATAAAGTTTGAAATAATTGACACAGCAGTGTGTGTTCCCATCGATTAAAGTAAACAACGAAATGTCACGTTAACTAGTGTGTTCTGGGAAGTAACGGTGAAACAGTCACTGCATATTAGTTTCAAATTATGTGCTGGCGTTCGTAATCAGGGTAAAAATAGAATCGACCGGTTCGTTAATCAAATTCATCCAGCAGTTTTAAAGCCCTGTATGGAACGGATAAGTCGACTTTACATAATTCCCTGGAGAGATTTAAATCGCACGAATCTCTCGCAGACATCTGTGATTAATGAGCTCCTGTCATTCCTTAATCTCTATTAAACGTACCGAGTATTCGGTGAATTGGAAAACCGTGCAACGAGTATTCAATAGAGGATCCAGGAACAGCGTTTAATATCGAAAGAAATTCATTTCTATATCTTCGATCAATTTACACTCGTTTTGCATACATTAAAATCATCGAGCAAAGCGTCGACGACTTCCAGGCACGATAAAGACGTGGATCGCTCGCGAGACTTGACATCGAAGACAGCAAATCCTCGTGAAAGGGCGATAGGGGATGCGAGAAAGGCGATCCTGAATTCGCGAAACACGATAGGGACGGTAGATAAGCGATAGAAACGTCTCCTCGTAGAGACTCGCGTCATGGATCTTCAACATGATCACGGGAGACGCAGAGGACTCCTCGGACCCAATAAGGCAATATCAGGCTCTTGGGAATTCGGTGTAGGCAATCGAGGACTGTTTGGACGTGATAGGGAATAGCTGCAGACTTGATAAACCGAGTAAAGCTTGGGAGATTCCTAAGAGACAACGATCGAAGTTCAAGGTCTCGAGGATAACTCATGGACACGTAAATTTCGATAGGAAAGTTTCAGCCCCATCAGCAAAGTTAAGGACTATATATCTCAAATTGTTTTGCTTCTAATCTGAACTTCAGGGTGAAACCATTAATAGACACCTGGGGGATGTAAATTGGAGGGTGAGTTTTCACAAGTACAAGTTTCTAACTGTAGCTATAAAGTATAATTGATACACGATGATAGGGGATCTTAGAGTCGTACAGATAAAAAGGATCCTTGATAAACAGGAAAACAAAACTTGAGGAACCTGGAAGAGACAATTTGTGAATATCTAGGATTCAATAAAAATGCCCAATATAGGGACAACCTCTTAATCTTCTATAACCCAAATTGGTGTCCATCACACTAATAAGAGCAAGTCGAAGAAACTAATAAGGTCAACGTTGGCTTCGTGAAATCCGATAAAACCAATCGAGAACACTTGGGAACCGATGGGGGATACCCCCAGAATCCTAGGTATCGATAGAGAACACCCACGCTCTAGGTTTCATTGGCAGCTGCGACGAATGTCTCCGAGGGATAGACTCGGTTCAAATGATCCTGTCCTACAACTATCGCGGATAAATGGGAGGCGCGAGGCTGCAGTTACTCAAGGAAAATTCCATTTCCTGAGACGCTTTGGCAAGGAAACATTTCATTCAATCCAGTTTTACTTTGACAGAGTACGAACGAAAGGAGTTCTTCTGTTTATTATTGAAAATTTCTAACGTTTTCATGGTCCCTGTTTTATTAAACTCGCACCTTTCGGTACGTCCAATTATCCCCCAAATCGCGAGATAACACCAAATCTTTCATCTAACGCGTTATCCCGAGCGAGGAACAGAAATAGCTACACCCGAACGGTTAATTGCACGTGTAATGGGGAAAGCATGCACATACTGTTTAATACGACGTGACTGTGTACTTACGACGTTGCTTCTGCGGCGGGAGGCTTCGCCGCCTCTTGCCGCTCGCGGTTTTTGTCCCTATGATTATCGGTGTTCCCCCCAAAACTCTCTCGGTAATTGGCTCGACGCGCGAGAGATGACACGAGCAAAAAGTACTCTACCTCATCACTGCGCTCTCACTCGCAACAAAATACTCTTCGATCACTGTATCACACGTCCACGGACTATCCTCCGTCAGGTTAAACGCTCCACGGGAATCCCCCCGAGTCGCACGAAAATAGGAATGATCGCGAAGTGACATCTAATTAAAACCCCCGCGCGTTCGCTTGTTTTATTGTCGTACACGTATCACGCACGGTTGCGGGACAACCTTCGCCCATATTTTTATCGACCCCTCGCCGTCACGCTGACCCGACTTGTTTTGCATCGGCGTGCACCGATTATGTAACACGGCTCGCATCCAGCGCGGCTCTCAGGACCAGAAATGGTCATCGTCGATTCCTCCGCGGGCACGCGCGTCCTCGGCGCCGATCCCACGGGTCTGGTGCACCACCGTTCCACGGAGAAGGGACCCTACCGTCGACGAGTTACCGACGACGGGGTTTCTCGGTTCCCGCGGCACACTGTTAACCTATTTCCTCGTCGACTTAATCGATGATTGCACGATCACTGTCCGCGCGCACCGTGTCTAACCGTCGATCGATTCGGAGTTTCGCGCGTATAGTCGCTGGGACAAATATAGTGATCTCGTTAAGTCAGTTTCGAGAAGGCTGTACCCTTGTCGGCCGTGGGCTAAATAGCTTTCCCCCTCCGATGGGGTTGTCTGTTGCCTGCAGGGCTGCTCGTTCTCAACGTCTGCTGCTCCTTTTGGGACACCCGTAACCCATTTCCTCAACGATTTTCGATTATATCGTTTCTCGGCTGGTTTATTGGGCCGGGAAGGAAATGTCTTCGGCTCGGAATTGAGATGTAAGTGACGAGATGCTCAGACACGGGAGCACATGGGGAACGGGATGAAATACCTCGAAGATATTAGAATATCTAGAAAGGAAGATGAAGAGAAAGCGGGGAACAGTATGTTGATATTAGGAGCGTGTGTTAATGATCTTGAAAATATTAAGAAATCCCTAAATGGGTCTCATGGGACCACGGTGGGAAATAGGTTAAAGTTCCAAGTGGCCCAAAAGTGAGAGATGGGGTAAAATTCAAATAACGACTAGAAGATAACATATAATTTATCACAACTACTTCGTCCCATTCCTTTTATAATATCGAAGACAACATAAAGACGACATAAATTAAAGTTAAATACTTTACTGAATTATATTGAATAGATTATAGCACCTACTTCACAATGACCAACAAAAATTCATTTAAAGAATTCAACATTCCTCAACACAGCACAAAAATTCAACAAACTTCATCCGGTACTACAAACAAATATAAAATCACAAACCAGAAACATCTCGTGAAAATTTCATTCGTTAACCCGAGGTAAAAACGTCAATTATCCAGAATGGAGTACCTCGCACCGAAATTCGTTCGAATCAGCTCGAAACCGTCGCGAACGGATTCCTAAGCCTCGCGTGCAACTTTCCCAGTGAAATTTTCCCCATCCCTCGGCGTACTTTCCTCGCGGTCACAATATTCGTCCCGTCGGCTGTACCTACGTCCACCCCGAGCCTAAACGGGATCCACGAGCCCGCGACACCGCATTGATTCTCGTCTAGGTGAGTCGACGTGCGACACGAAACGCTCGTCACGTGGCGATTACGAGATCCTCGACTGGGAAGAACTGTCGCGACGAGCCGCGTCGAGCTGGTCCACCAGTAACACCAGCATCCCGTGGCGGCGCCTTCGCGTCTCCAGTTTCGCTGGCTGATCAGACGATCATGAAGAGAATCTGGGTCCCGGGGAGAAGGAGGAACGCGAACGACGCCACGACGATCCCGCGTGAGGTCTCGGTGACGTTCGACCGCGCGTAAACGCACCTTGTTCTGTCACGAAGCGAGGAAACTGGCTGGAAAACAGACCAGCGGGGAATCACGCGCGAGGGAAAGCCAGTGGGACGACGATGTCGACCCCTGGACGATCGAAGCTACCGACGGAGCCGCTCTGCACGTGCGCACGCCAAGCCGGGGATTCGCGCCAATTTCTTTCCGTCACGGTGATTCCTTATCGTCGACGTGCGTGTGGGAAGCTGGGTGATATTGTTTTTTTTTTCCATGGATCCTCGACGCGTCCAGTTTCACTTGACACGCGCTCGCGTAATTTTGGATGATTTTTTGTTCTTTTTTCGCGGACGGAGTTTGAGAATTTCGGTGCATGAATTTTTTTCATTGAAGTGGATGGTTAGAGCTATCGCTACGCTTTCATATTCGTCAACCTTATCGCAGTGGTGACGAATTTATGCTCGCTTGGGGCTCGAATGAATTGGGGTATAAACAAATAGCTGGCAAACTCATAGTTCGTTGGATCTCTCGGATAAAAACTTCGTTAGAAGCAACAGGCAGAGGAAAAAATTCTTGTGGAAATAGTCCCGTGTCGGTTTAATTCAATTTCGTTGTAATTTTTTCTACTTAACCGAAATTCAGTTACTTTAGCGCCATTTTAACTATCTCATCGTTACGATTTTTCCCTATTTATGCGCGTATAATTTCAGATTAAATTTTAACGGAAATCTTCGCTCATATCTCAACTGTGACGGTATTTCTGAAGAACTTTCAGGACCTCCCTTGGTCACGCTCGTAGCTCTCCTTTTTCTCTGCCATTCAACTTCTGCGAACGACCACTTCGCGAAGCATTTATCACATTTTCTTTACCAAAGATCGTTTCATCACACTCCGCACTGCAAAGCGACTTTTATTAACTCTTTCAGGTATAAGAATGGCAAAGTTTCTGCGCATCGTTTTATTCAAACGTATCTCGGTTGAATCCTCGTTCATGAATCCGATGTCGTACTTTCGAAACTGTAAGCTTTCATGAAACGCAAGATTAACCCATTTGTTTACAGTCGAAACACGAAATATCGAAGAGAAGGTAATGTATGCAGACGCTCACCGTTTTCGTTCCTCCGGATGGCCCAGGTTTCTGCACGCGAATTTAATTCCGCGCCGTTTCCTGCGGAATGTTGCTGACAAAGCGAGCGTTCATTGTTCTTGAATGTTTTACGGTTGACGGAAGGAAGGAAGCTGCAAAACAGGAAGACCTATTTATCATACGACGAAACCCGGCCGATCGAAACTGTCCTTCGATGCTGAAGCCGTCGTTTGAGCATGCGCGACGAAGAATATAATATAAGAATTTATATTAAACTACGACGTCACATCGCCTCGCGGTCTGCTCCCTTTTTCATGATTCCCTCCCCTTGTCAACGATAATGAATTTTTGTTGCGCGGAGGACTGCCGGATACTCGACGAACCAGGCTTTTTACCGTACAAAGGAAGAGGGCTGAGAAAGTTAATATCTCTGAATTTAATTTAACATTTGTAATGCGTACAGTAATATTTAGATTTTATATTTAGATATTAATTCGCGACAACAGTGGAGATATTTAAAACGGTCTACAGATTTGTGACCATCTAGCAACTAGTGCTGGATATTAGTAATTATTGCAGACCATCGATCACGCGTGAGTAATTTCGAAAGCGGTCTAAACTCATAGGAAAGGAATGATTCGAAAACGATAGAATTAACATTTATAACATTTTATAAGATAAATATATTACAGCTTTACATCGAGAGAAACCATCTATAATACTGACGATTCAGTTCACAATATGATTACAGTATCAATGACCATGTTGGCTAACATGCACTTCATTAATATTGCTTTTTGTCGTTGCTTAAAGTTACACGAGGCAACAATTACGATACGCCTACAGCAAATACAGAGTTTATATTAAAATTCGATTAATCGTACAATAATCACGAATGTAAAGCTATCCCTTATGCTATTATTGTTACAATTGTATCGAAACGTTGCACTTTTCGTAAACTATCCCCGTAGACATAGAAAAATTATGTCTATCGTTCGGTCGTCGTGAAATATGAAAAATTTGTGCCGTAAAATTTCTGTAGTTTTACATTAACGGCGGAGAGGAACTGACGTGCACAGTGGATGGATCTTCTTAAACTCTAAGAAGAGCAACGTTACGGGTTGTTCTTATAAAATTTCGTTGCATTTCACTTGGAGATTTTCTGAAAGTTATTTTCGATTCTTTTTCATTCGAATAAATCATTTTCACCGTTGGTTTACAGTTTTCCGAGTGAACAGAAATTTGTTAACGCCGGTGTTAAAAATACAAGGAAATCGGATAAGAACAATTGCAACGGTTTCCTTAAAAATGATATAAAAGTATTGTAGACAACAATGTATATTAAATCGTAAAAATTGAGGTACGAGTTTACGTATAAATAGGTTTGCTTAAATTTTATATGTTTCAAAATCGTCGTAGCAGACGTTACCTTTATACTGTTCTGGTAAAATTTTATAAACGTTTACCGGTACTCAGATTAGATTAAAATGCAAGGTTAAGAGTCCAGCACTCGTTAAATTAACAATTTCGAACGAATTGCGAATCGCTTCGAACGGATGAGTTTCAGTCTTAATTTTTTTTTTTCAAGAATTTTCAATCAAAAACAACTCGTCGTGGATGTAGGACAATTTAGTCTAGTTAGAAATCCCTTTCGCGAGGAACTGAACGGCGAAGTCACTTTAGAATAAATGATGCTATCTTATAGTGCCTCGAAACCTGTTAAATATGTATCATGTTAACGAAAGAATCTACCAGTGTCTATTTACACGTCGACAAAAGTATCTTCCCATTTCCTTTGGACGCGAATACTTCCGAAAGTCAAGATGCAAGTTTTTCAAGTATATTTTTATCGCGCAACTTCTCGAAAGATTTACCATAACAATTGAGAAGCTTGATAAAAATGTCCAACGAGTCTCTTGCATCGAGTAAAGTACATTCTCGCAATTGCATCACAGTATACTGTACAAAGAGTACATCCGTAAACAAACGTAGATAAAATTCTATTCTCAGCGTAATATTCCCCGTTTGTTGTTTCCCTCGGACATTGCGTGCAGCATAATTCAAAACTAATTCTCTTAAGAGTTACCACTTACACATATTATGTTTTAATTTTCACTCTAACGTTACGTAATTAACACTAATAAAAAAAGGTTATCGTTAGTATTTTACATTTTACTTTAGAAATTATCGTTAATCCTTTGGAGACTCCGGACAAGATACTCTAGGATATTTATAATTTCTTGCAAATTTGATAACTCGAAGTAATCAATTAATAGCAGTTTCAAAGATCTCCTGCGACCTTCGAAGAAGTAAAAGAACCGTGAAGTATATAAACAGTGTGTTGATAATAATTGCTATGAAATAATTCGTTGAAGTAAAGTAAGACGAGAGAATTAATTCCCCAAAGGATTAAGCTTACCATCGCAGTCGAGCGAATTACTATTCTTAGCTCCGTCATGTGATTGGTCGTAATCCTGCTCGTAGAGCTTCGTATTTCTCGCGATTATTTAAACAGGACACAATTTCCTTTCGAATTCGGTTTCTTTTTGTTTTCGTTTAGAGACATTATTTTCCGAATTTCCAATTAGTCGATTGTACGAAGTATTCGAAGACGGAGATCGATGTTAACCGCATCCCGCTGACGCAGGTTCGATCTGAATCCGTGCCAACCGTTTTCTAATAAATTGGTTGCAAAGTACGGGGTTCGTGTTTGACAATTGCAACCACGCACACACGAACATTCCAAACTCTCTTCATTCCTGATGTGACTGGCCACGAGTGTTCACTTCAGTTGCACCAACACCATGAAGTAGGTAACCATGGCTCCCAGCACCTAGAAAGTTTCATGTCGAAATTGTGTTTAGTCAGCACTAAAAAAACGCGTGCTTGAATCGAATATGGAAAGGCGATGAAAGAGTAGCTTTACCGAAGCGAAAAGATCCAAGGAGACGGTGAAAAACTTGGCTCCCGAAATTGACATCGCCTTTTGACACTGTTGACAGACGATTTGAACGAACGTCTTGGCTTCTTCTGAACCATCGTACCAGTGACACGAGTAGGCAGCTTCCATCACCGACGAGCTCTGTGTACAATGCATAGAAAAAGTCAGTGTCTTCTTATATAAAATATATTATATCCTATATTATATTTATATGTTGAGTTGCGTTAGTGGCTGTACCTCTTCGATTAGACGATTGCCAAATATGCAGAGCATGAAAACTTGTCCAAGGGAGTATAACAGGTAGCCTATTACGGACGCTGCGTAGGTGTCAACTCCGCTCACCTGTGAGTTAAATTGTAGTCTTACTCTTTGTGTCACAGAAAATAGGGACGTTCAATTTAATTATAAATCCCTGTTCATTTTTATTTGTTACATAAGGTCATTACAAGGAAGATGAAATCATAATCGAATTACTAGCTTCAGGAACACTAAATTTATTTACTTTCTCGCAGAAGATATGATAATGATAACTTACCTTCGTTGCTTGGTAAGCGAGCAGTGTTAACGTAATAGTGGTGGCCAACATGTGTAGCAGCAAAGCAACGCCATAAGCATCTCCCACCGCAGTGACCAACCTGGAAGAGAATGATTAAAACCACGGAATAATAGTATCTATACCTAAAACAACGCATATCTCATTTCAATCGTCGTATTATCACTTTTTCAATGGCTCTGCTTTAGTAACTATTTTAATACTTCCAAGTCAGGCTACACTAAATTTGTAATTCCACCCCTTTAAAATTTCAGCTACTTTCCTAACGTCTTCGTTTCTGTAATCTCGTTATTTCGCTTGAATATTCATTTCTTCAACATTTTCAGCTCCCTCCTACACCGGCATACTTCCTTCGCACCTTTAATACCTTTATCCCCCTTAATAGTTTCATATTCTTTCGGTACGTCTGTTCCTTTAACGCTGCTATCTTTCACGACGCCATTGTTTCCATCTAACGCTCTTAGTATTTTTAATCTCCTCGCTACGTCATTTATATCTCTTTAACACTCCCAGACTAATATTTTTGTAATATACCTGACACTTCGTTTCCACACGATGGAACTTATTTTTATTAAATTTGTATTTGCATTTATTTTGATGTCCTCGCAAAATTCTCATCTTCGAAGTTGATTTATTCAATTCTTCGATGGTCTCGAATAAATTTTTCTTGGTACATGTACAAGTGTAAAGTTTATCCATGCACATATTTATAACGAAACATTTATTTAAATTTCTTTCTTTAATAGAGTGGAGATCTATGCTCCACTTCTCTTCATACATTTTGCAACGCTCGCGCGCCAAGGGTGCAAAGGGTTAAATTTTCGTCACTCGAGGGTTCGTATTCATGGTCGGTGGGCAACAGGTCCTCGCCCAATATTTTCCACACGAATCCCTTCATCAGGAATTCGCGTGGAGTTCGAAGGGCAAACGTCGGACGTGCTCTACGGTTCGTGCATCGTCCGCGCCGCGAAAGAAACGTGTACACACACGTGTTAGACACGTACACTGGCGTACACACACGTGTTAGACACGTATATCGGCGTACACGTGAACGTACAACCCCTGAATTGTCCAATAAACTGTTCAGGCCGCGCGGTATGTCCCCAGTTGCGGTCAATATCGCGCTCTCTTAGAATAAATACTTCACCACCGTGGGAACACGCGCAGCTACTGTTTCTCCGCCGTCGAAGAACCTATAGGAAACGCCATACGGTTTCCGTTTCTTCTTCGAAACTTTGCTCGAGCCTCGCGCGAATGCATTTTCTTCGTTTCGAAAGATTCCACGACGGAAATTCGCTGCTCGAAACTGAATACAATGCCCTCGAATTTCGCGAAGTTATTGGCTTCGACGCTGTTTCGACTCTGGGTTCTTTCGTCATTCGGTATTCGAGAGAATTAATCTTGAAGTAGGAGTTTCGTGAGTGCGTTTTCTAGGTGGGCGGTTGGAGGAGGTTGGAGCGGGTATTGTCGGGGAGAAATGGATTTATGCGGTAGAAGAGCTAGGAGAAAAATACTTTCAAACTTTCGAGATACTTGGCTCAAAAAATTGCAACCTTTCAAATAAATATTATTAACGAAATCCTTGTTTCGTGAAATGTATTTTTTGTTCGTTATCGTTCGTTTATTTTTGAGGCAGTATGGAGCTGCAAGGAACAGTCGTGGAAGTACATAAACAGGCATCGTCGGACGGTGTACGATGTAACGAAGTTCCGCAAATTTACGTATGTACGCGGCAGGGATTATTATCCTAATGGAAGTCTCTCATTGTTGGGTTCGCGAAGGCGCGAGGTCCTCTCATTGTCGCCGTAGATTACGTTTCTGCGTAGAAGCGACCTCCAGATGAGAATCGAAATGGGAAACTGGGTTATACTGTAGTCGAGGCACTCGTCATGGCGAGGAACTTTGAAATTGCGACCGACTGTAATTTAACCTCGCTCGATTCCAGAAATTTTATCTTGTCTCGACGATGCTGGAAACTTCGGTGATCTGAACTAATGCAGCTCGCCGGGGAACTTTTCGTGGCGAATGGATGAAAAATCAAACTTTGTCCATGGTTTTTTAGTCGAGTAATTGGAAAGGTATACGAACGAATGTAAACTTTAAGGGAACGAAAGGTGTATCTTTCGCTCGATTTCTCCATTGGGGTGAAATTAATGTGAACTGTTCTTGGAAGGAGAATTATCGCAAAATACTTTGGAGTGAATAAGAAAGAAGAAAATATTGATTTAAAAATTTTAAATGAAGGAATGGACTGTAGATTTAGTGTTAAGTAAAGATGGTGTAACACGTTGGAATCAAGGCACTCACCTGACGATGTGTTTGTGCCTCTCCACCCAGTACTTGATGGCGCTTCTGACCAGCATTTCCTGTTTCTTCGTCAACCCATTCGGCCCCACGCCCCCGTTAAACGTCATTCCAGCGGTGGGTCGGAACGTAGCCGTGAAATCCTGTCTGTTGTTGTATATCCCTCGAAGATCCATGTCCAGCATGTTCTCACCCTGTGGGGGTGTGGGTGGGGGTGCTTGATCAGGATCTCTGATGTGCTCTCCACTGCCAGCCTGAGGAGCGCAGACGTCGCCATTTAATTTTCAGAGAAGAACACGTATATTTATCTCTTTAGGAAAAGCATTTCCTTGCTGTCACAACGATCGAAAGTACAATTCGTATTATATCAAGCATTAGAGTCAGCTCACCTTGAAGAGTTCACCGCTGTTAGGCACGACGGTGTCCAGTGTCGCACTGAATTCCATAAGAGGCTTCATGATGTTCTTCAAATGTTGGATTTGTTCGCAAGCGAAGAGCAGCCAGGAGCAGAACAGCACGTCGAGGAGATTGGCATCCAGCATGCAGAACAGCAGCCAGTAATATTGGAATATGAACGTCAATATGTGCGCCATTCCGTGTTTCGCGTCGTACGGGTACCAGGAGCGCACCAACAACCTCGGTATCTGGTAGAGTGACGAGAGGACGAAGGGGTTGAAATAATTCTTGTTTTAATTCCTTGCAAGAGTGTTTTTTATTATGGAAAATATCGTGTACGTTACCTCGACGAAGGTGGTTTCATTGGTGACAGGATCGATGATCTTCTTCACAGGCTCCTCGATGAAGGTGAGGGTAGTCCAGGAGATCGAAGCGAGGATCGTGGTCCCCATGACGGCCATCAACAGTATTCTCATCTTCTTCACGGCTAGCTGATGGTACCGAGCGTTGCTCTCGGCGAACAGGGGGTGGCTGTTGGGGTTGTTCCATATGCCGAAGGTTCTGTAAAACAGTTTGCTCCTGACCGCGAAATAGACCAGCTTGACCACGCTGTGCGTGAAGAACAGCATGGTGATCGTGTTCGCTGTTAGGACGTCCACGTCGTCGCTCTCCAGCATCAGGTTTATTCCGCAGAATCCGAATTGCATCAGGACCAACACTAAGTGAGTCTGAGGATCGATTAATTTCATTTTGAATCTCATCGAAAATTACGAGAACGTCTCTTTTCAAGAATGGAAAAGAGATTGTTCGGCTTCCTAGAGTGTACGTTGATCACTTTTTTCGTGGTCGATACTTACGATAGCTAAGACTTTATGGATGAACTTCGTGGAGTTGTCATCGTAGTAATTAAACAGAAAATGCCCAGAAGCTTTCATCAGCCTTATATTGGGCATCAAGTCCGCGACTAGGCCCTGTTGATTGAACTTCATCATCTAAAATAACCATTTAAATAATTATGAATTGCAATTGTCGAAATCCTCCATTAAATCGTTAACGTTTAGCAATTCTTCCATTTTCTTAATTAATTTGATCGTACTTCTATGTGTACGCGGTGTAAAGAATAATGATCGATAAAATTCACGAAAACATTGGTCCTCGGACTTCAATTACATTCGGTAGAGCCGTAGATACAGTTTGCGAATTGTTGCTAATCGAAGTTCACGGCCTTGCGACATAATTAATGAGTACCGTACTTAATTTTGCCTTCGCATGTTTTTTCATCGTCTATTGACTTCCGTGGAAAGTTTCTTCGAATTACGAATTCATAGAGTGCGAACAGTATTTTCTTAGCCAAGTATATAATACTGTATGTATTACAAATGGTAAAATGGCTCTGACAGTGACCAAAAAAATGGCCCCTCGCTACAGAACCTTTCTCAGCTCCTTGTTAGCGAATTCTAACAATTTATGCACGTAGAACAACCGCAAGAGATTAGGACTTTTTGACGGCGCCAACTTGCTTGTGACCACAAACGGAACAAACCGCAAAGACGTCGCCCTAACCCACTTACAAAGACATCACTGGAGTGTCAAGTTATCAAAACCACTTCCAACCAGACATTGCTGCGTTAAAACAGAGGATCAAGCTGTGCGTTTTCATAAAAATATTCAAACATTCGACCTGGACAATAATTTAAGTTGGACATCAGTCCGAAGGAAGACATCCTCAAAGTATGAAGGAGAGGTAAGATATCTTTAAAGTCACGATCGAGTTACCGATCAGAGATCAACCTGAACAGAGTATGTAGAATAATCGTCATCTTGTCGAAGGAGTTATAAAGCACCTACGAAGCTCCAGATAGACACAACATTGCACATTAGACGCTAAATCGGAGGACACCCATGGTGTACCACGACCAACAGACTTGACACGAGTCACCAGGCCAAGAAGAGACACCTTGAAAGTCTCGAACGGACGCCAAACCACTCACCACCCCCCAATCAAAGTGTCAATTCCTCTTTTGGACCATCCTGCGTTCCAGGGTCGAAAGCAGTAACTTAGATCCATGTAAAAATCACGAAATCGCAACCGACGGTCCAATCTAGTTTCTCACCTTGAGGCCGTTGGGTGGTCGCGGCGATTAAATCCACAATGCAAACGCGAACTCCACGCGAGTTCACCAACAGAATCGCGATGCGAGCAGGCAGGGGCACGCGGTATCGATGAAAACTGACAGGCCAGGCTTGACCCTCGACCGCCAGGACTAGGGGTTCCTCGACGTTTTTCCTCTTGTTTCCACCACCCCCTTTGGTTGACGGGGAGCCACCACCTGTCGCCGTGGTGAAGCCCCTCCAAGCTGGACGGGGTACCAAACGTGGACCAATAGGCGCAGGGTACCGCGCGGCGCAGACGTCCGCGGACGTTGCTGGCCGCTTGTCGTGGCCATGTTGTTTCTTGTATCGTCGACGCGGAGCTTTGTAATCGTATCAATTATTCAGATTTCGACGACTGCACCCGCCGATCGCCAGCCTAGGAGGGGTTGGCGAGCACGCGAAAGGGAAAAGCTGCCGCCGTTAAGAAAGTCTCGAACAACGGACGTTCTAGAAACTTTCTTCGCGTCGTCGCGATTCCCACGGTTGAGTCCCCGCGTTGTTTTATCTTTGCTTCAGAATTTCGTCCGTTACCCCCCACACTCGGAAATCTCGGAGCTTGGCTCGTTCGGAGCACGGGGAACCGCGTGATCTTTCATTCAAGGGGGCTCTTGTACTCGCCAAACTGTAAAACATTGCACGAATTGTAATTCGATATATGTCGAATAATAAACGTGAAATTGTTTGATTCGATGTTGAGCTTTACGTGGTATGCATTAATAATGCAAATGTATCGCGGATGCGTTGAAGTGTTGTTCGATGGCGAATATCGAAGCAATTTTAGCTATAGTAGCCGCCAGGAGACCTTGTTTATTTTATGAACGCGGTGAAAACTGTGACAGCTATGATATTTCATCGCTCTGACTTCCGTTGGCCATATTTTTGGAGTCTCTTTTTATGTTAGATAGAGATTTCCAAAGTGGATTCTTTTTCGTCTTTTAAAGCCCTGCGGAGCAGTTGTACCAATAAATAAACTTTGTCCTGGCAAGAATATAACGTTACACAACGTTGCCACCTGCCTCGCTATAGATTGCGTCGATCTACATATACGCATTTCCGCGAGTGCATGATCGTTTCCCGATCGACAAAGTTGACAAGAAATCCAAAGAAGAACGGAGTATCTAGGCTGCGTTATAGATACGAGCTCGTGTATGCTTATTATCGAGTTTACCTGGAACAACCCTGACACCATTAAATGATCATAGAGGAATCGAGGCGATGAAGCTATGATTAATTAAATCACTTTCTTGCAAAAGTTTTCTTTCCCAAGAAACACACAAGAAATGGAGACAGCTTCTTCTAAAGTAATCGCGAGGCATTCGCGAACAACGACAAAGCAACCGTGTATCACATACACACGTACCAATCGGACAATGAAATTCGTGTACCTATGATATTCCTCGTTTCGAAAAACAAAATAGGCACGCGGAACAGCGGTCGCGAGTAGCTCGTGGAAGAGGAGCGCGTCGTTTGAAATTGGCTGCTTTCTTTGTTTCGTACAACCGTGTTTTGTTGATTCGAGAACCATCAAGTCGCCTTTCGCGAAAACGAGCGATCAGACGCGTTCAATTTTCCGCGACAGATATTTAGCCAGAAATAGGATCGTACTGTCTGGAAATATAAGAACCATCGACTAGTTTAAGGAAGCTAAGTAAATCCAATTCGAAGCAGAGATCGTTGGTATTTGCGCAATGCTGCAGGGTTGGTCGTTGATGGCTTTGCTGGGCGCCGTGATGGTGCTGGCGTTGCCTTGCTTAGGGTACACCGCGAAACGCTCAGGTACATGATTATTCACTTCCAAAAGTATAATATAATATTTACCATGCAAACACGATACGTTTTACACAATTAATCAACTTTAACATATGAGTAGCCAGGTCTAATTTTTTTAAGATGAAAATGCACTCGATTGAAAAAAAAAAAAATGAAATTGTTGTTTGTCGCAGAGAACCTCAGCTCTGCGTGGAACGTAGCCCTGTCTCTGGAACCGGAGCAGAAGATTACTGTCGATCAGGCCTCGAGCGAGAAGACGTCAGGTATCGACAAGGTCCTGCAAACCTCGGATACACCGACAACAACAAAGACAGCAGAGCAGATGGGTCCTGAGAACGCGACGCGCGAAAGGAGGTCAGCCTTCATCTTGGAAAACGTCGAAATCGAGGAGCATCCCGTGCAGATCGTCAAAGATCCTGGAACCAGTCCTGTGGACGAGAACGTGATCAACGATAGCGTCCCTTCCAGTCCACAGAACGTCGTTCTTCTTTTGATCGCAGATTCAGGACAGAATCGAGAGAACGTTTGGAAGGACTTGAAGGCTTTGCACTCGTTCCCCGTCGAAGGATTCGTCGTGGTATTTATTTATTATCTATTGCGAAGGAATCAAGGAAACTATTCACCTGTTTATTGAAGAAATGTCTTAAAGTCTCGGTGCAATGAAATTATAATGTCTGCGGTATTTTGACTGTACGGAGGTAACCTAATCGATAGTCTTTCACCTAAAGGCTCGAAGGAGTTAATGAAGTATTAACTGTATCATCGAAATTGAAGTAAATTTTAAATTGAAGTAGTCAAATAAAATTGAGAGGTGAGAGGAGGTCCTAGGAAGGATAATATTAGTAACATAAATAAGCTAACGTTACCTTCATGGATTCATCGTTTAGCAAAATTTACGTACTTGTTAGTACAGATAGATTTTTGCACGTTACTGTACGTGTATTGAACTTGACTCTATCCCCCCAGTGCATATCTACGTCTCTTACAGGAACGTTCAATGATATCTGTTGTAGAGCTGCTATAATACTGACATAGACGCGACGCGGTTCTCCTTGGACGACGCATTGGTTTCTGGAAACAAGGACAAGAAATGCGATTGCGAGCACTTCCTACGCTCGAATATCGCCTCGTTGCTGTTCTGGGCCCGCGACGTCAAAGGAATGACAATAGGTGAAGTTCCAACACGCTTTGTCCGCGTTTCGATTAAATTTCTGGCGATTCTGGATTTTATTTTCATGTATCCACCATTGTATTATTAAAAGACAATCCAGAAATTCCTTTCAGGAAACTTTATATTACGCAGCAAACGTATAGTTTGAAACGTATGCAGATATATTCCAGTTAACTTTCGTCGTGGTCCGAAAATCTGGAATTTTGGAAACGTTTCAAAATTGTTTTCCCCAGGAACGGGAATGGGAATTTATTAAAGATTCACGAGAATTCTCGCGGCAGGATTCTCGAGACCAATCTATACATTCCATGCCTTCGCTTTCGTTACGTAGTGAATTCTTCTCCCATGCTGGCTGACGTCGAATAAAACAATTTAATTTTCAACGAATTAAAGGAAACTCGATCAAAGTTATCGGGCAGGAGGGGAAGCAGTAACTTTCAGGGAACGAGTCATAAATGATCGTGGAAAGCTACTTTCGAAGTTTTCCAAATAGTTCCAAGTTGATTTTTGTGAAGTGTAGACTCTATGCATATTTTATTCAGGCACGTTGTCCAACTCGAATTTCACGATCCCGTCGATGTTCGGCTACGAGGAGTCGGTGGACATCTCGAAAGAACTCGACGAGACCGACGAGAACAACGCCAAGTCGAAAATTCACAAAGTTAAACCGGAAAGTCGAAGTGACTGGCATGTGATCGATATAGGGAAGCCGAGCAATCGCGTCTCTTCGCTGGCGTATAAGCGAAACAAACGAGAGGACGGTGAGTTGGTTTGTTCCTTGAGACTAGACATCATCGTTTCATCAATTTTTAAAAAGATATCACCTTACAGACAACAACGAAACGAAACTTTTTTTTTATATTTATTCCGAAATTTAATTATATTTTAAAATATGAATTGTTGAAATTTGCAATTACCTACCAATCCATCAAAAAGTCGAAAATTCGTTACTGTTTATCAATATTTAATTGCAAATGAATAATAATCAGCCAACAATGCTTCCAATTTTCACCATTGTAAATGTAATCGAATTTCATTTTAAATCTGCGAGCGATCCAACTGAATTCTTTTTTCTCGTGAATAGGATTGGGCGACCCTGCATCGAACGTCTTCGACATGTTCTCCAGAATAAGAATCGCCCTGTTCCGTTCTCTGCTCGAATCCTTCCGTGGTGGTGTCGGTGCTCCGGATGACTTCGTTAATCCCCCTCGCAAATCGCATCCCGTGCCAACCAATTTGGTTGACGTAGTTACCGAACTCAAATCGCTTCCAAATGAGAAGGGCTTCATTTTGGTCGCCACGGTGTCGCCAAGCGAACTGTATTTAGCTTGGGAGTTCCTGCAACGCGAGGTAAATTACGCAGTTGCTCGTACAATTCGATTACTCTTCCCAAAAAACAAGAACCGACCTGAAAATTTACAGAAATTAAACTATGTGCAGTCCTTGATTTGAAAAATAATTTTATTTGTGAAAAATAATTTATCTCTGAAAATTAGTATCACACTGAAAAGTGTTCGGTTATTCTTAATCCTTATTGGTGTTGAAGTTTAATTAATCTACGTTTCTTAAGCTGTCGCAAGACACGCTTTTGGTGATAGCTGGCGTTTGCAAGCACGATGCAAAGGCAATACCGTTCGTCGCCCAAGGACCAGCCTCGAGGATGTTGCACGAGGCCACGACGATTTGGGATCTTCCTACGATCATCAGGAACACTATTCCAAATAGCTGCCAGGACCTGAGATGCAAGATTCGTCGCCACGAAGACGTTCAGCTTCCTATCGCCCAGCTGAAGATCATCCCTCAGGACGAATTCTTCAGAAGGGTGTCGCGAAACGCAGCAGAACCAGAAAAAGTGGTGAGCAAGAAATTAAATACTGCGATTAAAAAGTGATATTTTGATAAAAATCTCCCATAAAAATTAGTACAAATTTAGAGTATTATAATATAGAAAACAGTTTCAATCCATATCCATATTTTACCGTCTTTGCTGCTCCAAAGACAACGCTTTCTTTCATTTCTTTTTCTTTTTTTTTTTTGAAACTAAGAATTTTTATTTAATTCGTAATTGTTTACGAATACTACATTTACATACTACCACTAAATAATAAATGGACATCGAAGTCCGGCAATGGACGTGTTCGGTAACAGCTGCAAGCTAGTTGACCTGCATGACGACAGTTTAAAACTGTCCAAGAATACTTGACGTAAACTGCTGCCGAGTATAAATAGCGTTCCTCGATAGTGACCTAGACATTGAACCTGAGAAAATTGCGTCCATCAATGACGCCCTCGAAATTCTTGTCGCTCTGTTCGATCGAGTGGCATAATTTAATAGTTCCACGCAGCGATGAAAAATAATTGCTGGGAAAGTTTGAAACACGAATCTTATCAGTTATTCAAGGGGCGATCTGTCATTCTTCTAATTGTTTTTCTATTGACATTCGACTAGAGACAACTCAATAAGAGCTTACTAATTCTTTAATTGTAATTCGTAAATTGGTAAACTGACTAACGCATCTAACGTTCCAAAGTTTTCTTACATCGATTCGTTAATGACGATAATCCAAATTTTCTGACGTTACGCTTCCCTGAAAAGATCGATTCCATATCGACATTTTACATGAAATTTAAATTAATGGCTTCGATGCGACATGAATATAACAAACTGATATTAACCATGACCTTTGGGGGTATAAGATAAATCAGTTAAAATTCTAACATGTTTAACAGGTATACAACGAATCGATATCACGCATAACAGCATGTGCAGTTCGCTGTAATTCGTGAATGCAACTCGTTACGATCCTTCAATTTTTAGCCATCTGCTCAATAATACTTTCGTTCGCTCGCGTATTAATCAATTTCAAACGTTCGAAAGAAATAAACCTGAACAAAATAGATTAGCAATTAATGATATTCGTGACATTTGAATGCAATCTAATATGTAATAATATGTTAATGTCCAGGAGCAGACGAATGACGACAAAACGAACTCATCAAATGCTAAGGTGAGACATTTCACGATTAAACAATAAATTGTTGAGCGCATTAGTTCGCGTATTAAAGTTGCGAAAGGTAAATATTCGCTTTCACTACCGCGTCAAGCTCGGTGACTCGTGAACTAACTGTTATAATAACATATTTCTTATTTACGCTTGCGATAGCTGATGGTGTAAACATTGCTCGTGTGGGACGTTACATAAATGAAACAAAAAATACTAACCATATTTTTGGAAATGATTTGCAGGTGGAGGAGCCTAAGAAACCTGAGGATTCGAATGCCAAGGTAAATCATTAATTCATAATTAATTACAAATGACCAGTGCACGAATATTGATTCACGGATTGGTTGTAGTTGGAAACGAAGCAAGATCAAAAGAGGGACGAATCGCCAAAAGAGAAAAACTCGTCAGACCTGAAGAAAGCAAACAAATTCACAGCGATTTTTAGCACAGCCGCATCGATCGTTGTCACGTTTGCCCTTGCTGGCTAAAAAGGCTATTACCGATGATTTTCACCATCAAAATTTAATTTTGTAATTTAATCTATTCATTTCGTAAATTTATACCGCAATTTTTCGAAAAATAATAAATATCTAATATGGGATACCTGGGATTGGTGCAAGGTTTCCTAATTGACCTCGTAACGCACATAAACTAGTGTCCGTAACAGAAGCGTAGTAGGTGTCGAAATGACCCATTTCGATGATTATCAGTGGAAAAACGATGCACCTCGCACAGCTACGTTACTTCCTACTCTGGAATTACACAATCGTTCGATCTCAGGAGTTTCTAAAATTCGTCGGTGGCCATTGCTTTCCCGGGTTTTCATTTAATCGCAACGTTCGATCTAATTTTCATTTCTAGAAACGTCCAACTTCAAAATTAATTGTACAGTGTTCCAGTAATTTGTTTTCGGTTTGCATTCGACTCTGTAACGTTGGGGACACATCAAGAAGTAAAAAGAATCTGGAAATGTGAGAGTTACGAGAAGCTTAAGAGTTAAAAGTTTCATAATTAACTTGGTGGCAAAAGTACGGGAGGTTTTTAAGTAAAAAGTTGAGGTGAGTTTATAAATGAAAAATTAAACGGATGGAACATTGAAGTTGCTTTTAGGTTGGAAGATCAAACGCGTCCCTATTAAGGAGAATAAGATTACAAATTAAACATAGATAATTAAATAAGAAATTAAACAGTTAACGTAGAACACACGTTCGTATTCCAATGTCTACAAAGAATTTCATAGTCTTCGGTGAGACTCGTAGTTTACACTGCACATTTTCGCGTCGTTTTACGCTAATATTTCACAAGCGATGTCACAGCATCTTCCCTGGTGTCGCAATTTTCTTGCTCATTACCTTTCAAGCCAATCATGCCACGCTAATACCAGCAATTACATTATATTAAAAATCTGTCCATCGATCTTTTTCACAGCCTTCTAAATGTTACGATAAACGACTCACGTGGACAGAAATTAATTCGGGTCATTTACGCGCGTTGTTTACCAGCCGTGCCATTTATCGAGACTGTTTTTCGCGTAAATGAACTGTCACTGGGAACAGAAGAACTGGAATTTAATTGGTAACGATACTAATAATAATGATTTAGGTACATTAGCAGTGTTATTTTTATAGTAGGTTCATCTTCGATACTTCATAGTACTTCGTCAAATGTACTTTATCTTTTTTTTTTGGTTGACCTCTAGAATTTTAATTATAACAGTTCGAAGATTGCGTCCACGTGGCCCGCGACACTGTAACAAAATGGAGTTCCTCATGCTTGGATCGAATGGTACAGATCAAGAGGTGCGAAACTCCAAAGAATCCCCGACGACTCGTTATCGGTCTACGATAAGATTCCTGAAACAAAGCACGCGTTTGATGAAAAATCGCGTCCAGCGCGTTTGGCGTTCGTGTATCGATTGCGACCAGGTGTTCCTGGTTCCGTGTGACTCGCGGAGAGAAAATTGAGAGTGGGGCATCCCACGATATAAAGGAGAACCGGTCCAAGAGGTAATCGTTCCCACTCCTTCGACCGTTCTCCATCTCTTCGGTTCGCCACGCGAGTTTCTTGCATTTCTCTTTCCGTGACCGGTCGTACCTCGTCGTCGTCGATCGTTCTCTTCCCGATTCCCTGCCGTGCCGTCATCAGGACCAACGTTACCTCGCAGCTGATCAAGGTAAGACGTTCCCAGACGACATGTAACTTTCATTGACCCATAGAGAGGAGACTCTCGTTGAATCAGATCGAGAAGCGTCCTCGCGACGCCAAAAACCGAATGACCGATTACTAAGTAACTGGCGAACCACGAAAGTTGCATCTACTCGAATAGATTAAATCGGCAGATGGTTATTGTTTATAGCATTTTTTAGTTTCCTTAAAATACTTTTGATATTCTCTTTAGACAATGAAAAAATTAAACTACATCGTCTTTCACAAAATTGGCTTCCAAATTGGATAGCTTGGTATTTATTTCATTGCGCTTCAAAAACAGATTTTTCTATAGTTTGCGAAGAAAGTACAGTCGAAGTATAGTAGGCTTTGTGGAAAAATAGGAGTGAAAGTGTACACGGTAGCTTTTGGAACATTCGACGAATTTTATGCATACAAAGTGGAAAGTGATTAGAAAGTTTAGCACACGTTTTAAATCTTCTTCTCGAGCCACTATGTTATAGTAGACAACTAAGTCGTCTTTGAAAACACGTGCCTCGAGGCGTTACTCTGCCGTACGAATTGAGTTCCTTTTTATTTTAAGGAAAAGTACACGTAAGAATTAAATTTGAGAGACGATGTTCAAGTTTTCACCACGACTGACGGGTATATTTTCCTCTCGAGTATGACAGCGCACGTCGTTACCCTGTCACGTTCCTAAGGCACCTTTCCATAGCGTTGCCCAATTTTAGTTTTTACCAAGGACGGTCTTTGGCAATACCCGCGTTTTTTTGCGGTGCAAAGGCCTCGCGTTTCTTTCTCGTCATAAAAATCAAGCTCACTGCTCTGTGACAAGCCTTCTGCTATTATCAGGGCTCCTGGAACAAGGATAGATACGAGTCAAGTCATTCCATGATTGAACAATAGACGTTGCAGTAAATGATCCTCTGTGGGAAGCAACGCAGACATTGATAAGCCCTATCAGCGCGTTCGAACACTTGCCACTGATCTATACCCAAATTGCACGCTTGAGTCATAAACTGACGTGGATTGTATGCATGTCTCTTTACGTTTGATAAGGGAAGGTCAGATAAGATCTTTGATATGGTGTCTTGGCATCGATCGCGGTATAGTACTCTGAAACTGAATTGCAATCGTCCCCACCATTAATTTTTTTAAATACACAACAAACGCTACAACTGATCCTTCGCGTTGAGCAACGACTATAAAGACCACAAACGTACATCGTAAAAAGTTTCGTAAACGTTCACCTAGGGTATCCACTCGCGAAGAAAGTAACTGTTTGTTCGAACGATCATTATTGACACAGAGTAGTCTGAACTTTAATTTTAATCTTGAAATACGTTTAGGAGAGTCGCGGAGACGCGACACGGGCGATCGCTGTATCCTGAAAGAAAAAGTGAAATACTGGTTCCTCTCGGCCAGCCGTGACGAGTTAGAGAAAGTTTAGCGTTGAGCAAGCTGCTTCTGGTCAGCATTAATTTCTCACATAAGACCGATGTATATCTCGACTATTTGCGCAACCCGTTACAGTGCGCATTACGCGTTACACGTGCACCACTGCAGCAGCTATGTATTATGCTCGTGATTTCGACCTCGTTTCACCCCTCCATTGTCTAAAGATAATTTGGTTTCGTTGCAAACTGACTATCGTATTAAATACATACAAGTGTAAAGTTTGTTATAATAGAATCCTGGTATAAATTAAATATTAATATATTTAAATTTTGTTATATTTATAAAAGTATCCCTTTCGATGCAGTACAAATTGTGGACTAGGACATCCACTTGTATAGAATTCAAAAATTTATGATTCTTCCATTTCTATTTACCAATTTAGTACTTTTGTAACTATTCTGTACTTGATAAAAATTCGACGTGATTCTCACCAACGAAAGTCCCCTGAAGCAATTGAAAGTATGCTTCTTAGCGTACCTATGATTATCTTTATCAAACGTCTATGACGCTGCAGGAAACAATGTATTTTCTAATTAATTGCGCAAGCTGTCCCCTCGAATGCAAGACTGCATAGCATAATCAACATACTCTAATGGCCCATCTTGTCATACTTGACATATTACCTGTCGCCGATTAGCTTCCTTACTGGCTATTATTAGAATGTGGAGAAAAAAAATGTTTGTTTCGCAAAGGCATCACAATTGCACTCTTGCACACTTGCAATAGAAACCGATACTGCAAGAGTCCTCTAGTTAGGGGCTGTTTTGCGTTGGCTCGTTCATCACGAGGCTGTTATGGCTTTCTAATTCTAGTGTTTGCCTATTGTCTTTTCTAACTCTTCCCGACCAAGTTTCTCAGCTTCAGCTCCCTATATAAAATCATTGGATCCGCGCGTGGTCCAGCATTGACATGCAGGAGGCGAACACCTTTTATGTCAACCGAAGGTAACCGTTTCTCGATCGATTCCCGGTGTTCTATCGCGATTTATCAACTTCTTAGCGATAGTTTTCAGCTCGTGGATCAATTTACCGTCGCCAAGAAAAGTTACAGTAAATCTCCATTGTCTGGCACAGTGTTTCTCAATCTTTTCGAAGTTTCAAAGCGTCCAATAGCTCCGTACGACCCGAACTATTATGTCAAATTATATAGACACATCTAACTGTGATCATGTTTCAGATGTTGCTGATACAACCGACAGGGGAGATGTCGGAGAAGATCCGCGTGGAATTGAACGAAAACGTGGCAACGCGCGACAAAGATCTCGAGATCATCAAGGAATGGCTCGCTAAGCAGCCCCACTTGCCTAATTCTTTTGGTGATTATGCCCCTAAGCACTATCTTTCGTGTTTCGTTACTTAACTAGTCTCGATATCTAAATATTTTAACATGGAAGAAAGGGACTCGTTACTTTTTAGCATTGCCTTAGGATTTACGTTTAATTTTTAGTGCAAGCATCACGCACAGGGATTAATTGCAAAAAGACTCGCAGTTTATCGTATCACACGAGTGACTATTTGATCGTCAAAACGAAGATTTGATCATTTCAACCGCATTATTACTAGAACAATTAGGTGTCGTCCATAGTGACTTCTGTAAGCTAATGGATGAGTAAACAGTTCTTAAGTAGCAATTTTTTTTTTCTGCCAAGATATGTAAAAAACTTACATCGATTATGTCATCTCGCTCGCTGTAGCGTTTTAATATCAATTTTGTTTGATTATTCCTTGACTTTATTTCATATTTTAAACAAATATTCAGTTTTTATTTTGATATTTTGATACTTTCATACAGATTTATTTATTAACAAATTATGGAAACAGAAGATGCTCTCGTTTAGAATACAATGACCTTTCTCACTACGTTCTTCTCGTCTGCAGATGACCAGAGACTGATGACGTTCCTTCGTGGATGCAAGTTCTCCTTGGAAAAATGCAAAAGGAAGCTGGACATGTACTTCACGATGAGAGCAGCGGTACCGGAGTTCTTCACCGGTCGTGATGCCAACAGACCAGAAATAAGAGAGATCCTCAACCTAGTGTAAGAAGTTTTTCTTATCATTTCACGAAACAAACCAGGTGTGTAATTTTTAGTGCACACCCTGTAGATTTCAGTTTGCCTTTCCCTTTCCCCAAATTAAAACAGGAAGACCCAAACTAGAGCGACATGCTGGAATATTTTAATCAAAGATAATCCGCGAAAGCGGCGCATCAAAGTTTCCCGTACTCCGAGAAGACGTCATCGTCGCGCCTTTAGAATCAAAAATTTCCTAATTCGTCGTTCGCGAGCAATTTCAGCGTCGCCAGTGACATGAACCGCGAGTCCACGCGAAACTTTCGAAAAGCAAATTTGCATACCGTAACGAGAAAAGTTTCGCTCCGTTTTAATAAATCTTAGGCAATCATTCAGCGATTGCCAGTAATATTGCGACGTGAATATACAGTCCATTTTCAGGGCTGTCACATATTTTAGACCTTCGTAATGTCAAATATACTTGGTATACTTGTTTAATTATTATTTAGTAGACTAGGGAAAGGTTATTGAAATGATAAATATAATCTATATATGATCTGTAGTCCACAATATTCGATTCATCATTTATTGATAAAGTTTCTCTTACCTCAGTCAGATACCTCCCCTGCCTGGCCTAACGAAAGAGGGTCGACGAGTGATCGTGATGCGAGGTATCGAAAAGGACGTGCCCACTCCAAACGTCTCCGAGGCACTGAAGCTGGTCATGATGATAGGCGACATACGCTTGAACGAAGAACAGGTCGGGGTGGCTGGCGACGTGTACATCCTGGACGCCAGCTGTGCCACCCCCGCGCACTTCGCCAAATTCACCACCGGCATCGTGAAGAAATTCCTCGTGTGCGTCCAGGAGGCCTACCCTGTGAAGCTGAAGGAGGTGCACGTGGTGAACGTCAGCCCCCTCGTCGACACCATCGTCAAGTTTGTGAAACCGTTCCTCAAGGAAAAGATACGCAACAGGATCTTCATGCACAGCGACATTAAGACTCTCTACAACTATATCCCCAGGGAGATACTGCCCGAGGAGTACGGCGGCGACGCTGGACCCATTCAAGCTATCCACGGTACGTTGGAAGTCTCCTTGTAGCTGACATTTTTAAAGAATGAGAGCTTTTCAATTAGCACAGGTCATGTTTAATGATTACAGGATGTTTCACAGGTCTGTTTACAGGTTTCGAACAGCCCTTTATAAAATAATGTTCTTTTAATCGATGCTTTGATTAAAACGTGCTTGCAAATGGTTTCTTCTAGAATGTCGAAGCGTCTACAGAATGTCTAGATGTAGCTTAAGAGGTTAACTTCACCCTAGTAGTTCAATCCACCCTGTACCTTAAAGAAGGGTTTGTCAGCAAGTAGTTGCACCAAAGAGAAATCACTTGCTTTCGAATCTTGATTCAGATTTCCCCCCTTCGTTGGAATTTCCTTCTACATACTTTAAGGGATCTTACGAAATGCGTGTAGATTGTACAAGATGGTTAGGAACGATCGTAAGAGAGAAGGTGAAGGTGTACGCCGCGCGGCAAAGCGAGGAGAAGGAGCTGGACAAACGCAGCTCCGCAAATTACACTCTTTGGAAGTCCAAGCGGTTCAAACTCGTGGTGAAAGGTGCGCCTGGCGGTAGAAAACTATGTACACGCTTGAAGCAATCGCCTAGTCTTTGCGAGGAGAATTAACAGGAGAAAACTTTGCCGTTTCAGGCTTCTATACTTCGTGCGCTATTTTTCTCTTTATCCTTGTATCAAGTCTTATATTACCAACATATTTTCATAGTTATATATAAGAAGAACTTTCTCAGGAGAATTTTCTTTATAGGTTGAAGGTTGCAAGTATTGGATGTTTATTTTTGTTTTCAGACGTCTGGGTGAAGAAGCTGGAAGAGTATGGTCCATGGTTTAAGGAGCAGGAGTCTGTGAAGGCGAACGAGGACCTTCGACCAGGGAAGCCAAAGACTCACGACGACCTGTTTGGCATCGATGGGTCGTTCCGACAACTGACCATCGATTAGAATTAGCCTCGAGTAATTTTCTTTTCGGTGCTAATGCAAAGAAAATTTTCCAGAAAAATACAAGAGAAGAATATGTGTACGAGGGATATGTATATAGATTAACGTGATTATGCAGGTTGACAAGCTTTAAGATAACATTAATAGTAATCCGTTCGCAGAGTATATTTTTTTATTTGTTTTTGATAAATAAAACACCGGTTTCATGGGGTCGTTGAGGATGCCAAATGCAGACGTCGTGAATTTATTTTGTACATAAACAGAAATATTACGCTGGTCAAAGTAGTCCAAGGAGAACTTTAAGTGTATAGATTGTTCGGAAGAATAAATAAAATTTAAGCGATGAAAGAAATGTACAATGATACTATTATTAAATCGAAGTATAGTAACTTTGCAATCTCAGACAAGCATTAGAGTAATCTTTCCAAGTAAATATTTCTACATTTCTTTTACCATGTATTTTAGAATGTTATTCAAGTAGAAAATGATGCTTCCATGTTCTTTTTTTCTTTTAATGTACAATCATAATTTTCTGCTTGAAATAAATCATCGTATCCACCGCTCCAAAATAATAATTTATATATTCCTCTGTTTCAGTTTAAGACTAAACTTTCGCGACACGAAATATTAATCTACGAAGGCATAAACTATACGGTGTTAAATTTTCCAGTATTTAAATTTCCTTTGAATAATACATACAAAACTCAAAACATAAAAGAAATATTAAAAGTGATACAATTGTTTAAAATTCTAAATCGCGTTCTAAGTCCATTTTCAAGGCACTCGAAACTTTCAAGCAATATACTGAAGAATCCATTTGCTCGGCGTGCCACTTTTTCTTGCGCAATTACGCGCTGACATTATACTCTCCACTGAAGACTACAATTAATTTGACCTGTTTGCGTGGAAGCCAAAAAGAAAGATCTGTTAAAAAAGAATGCAATGGCGAGTGAAAGTCACCGACCATGTCCCAAAGAACGTATCTAAATTGCGCGGCTTTCCGTTTACGTTTGCCCGTTCCTCTGGTGCAATTAAAATGATCAGGCAATCGGGCGCAACGTGAAACGATTTTGCAGCCTATCTGTGGAAAACTGCATTCCAAAAATTCATGACATCTCGAATTCAAATTTACCTCGAACGCGTATCGATATCGCGCTCGATCGTCGCGCTCGATCGTCGCGCCTCGTCGACTTCCCTTTTTCATTAGGCGACCGTTTAAATTAAATTGCGAGACGAGTACTTTCGTTCCGTGAGGAGTCACCCCCCACTTTCATCCCCACTTATTCGTCCTTTGGTCGGCTCGAATCGTCGACAAGTTATTCGCCACTCAGTCAGTCAGTCAGTCAGTCAGTCAAGCACATAATCGATCACTCGTTGAATCAATTAAACCGTTCGTTTGATCCTCGACGACTCGAGGGACGGCCAGCGGTGATTTATGGGGATTCCTCTCTGACAAACTCCCTGGCTGACAGTGCGATCAAGTTGCCAAACGTGCTCGTGTGGCCGCAGTGAGTTATCGTCGGTCGAGTGTTAAGGCGTGGATAATTTGTTTCGTGGGCGAAGTACAAAACGGTATCGTGATATGACTGTAATTTAAAAAAAATACTGAATGTATCGTAGGTATTCGTCGCTGAGAAATAATAAAAAGGTATGTAACTTTAAGAAAACCATTCGTTATAGTTAGACATTATGTCTATTTTTTGTGTGTTTTCTATACTACTATATCCATCATAAATGCTTAAAATCTTCAGTCTAACTAATTAACTAAATCTCATATTTATGGAATAATATTCAAAAGTAAATTAAAATTAACAAAGCCAAACGCAAAGTGGATGCGAAAAGGTGATCTACAGGAATTTATTAAGCTCCGATTAAATCGTATAAATAAAATGAAGAACGATTCTACATATTTGACGAGCAACTTTGTCGTCCAAACGTTCCGTGGCATTTAATATTCTTAATTGCTTTCGCGTTAAATGAGTCAGTGGAAAATACTGTATTCTCCAGCTGCATTGAAAGTATCGACTCGACGATCCTCGAAGGATATTCCATGCATGCAATGAATATACATGATTCCGATGAATCACGCGATAATGAGAATCAAATTAATCGCCGATTGCGCTACCAAAAATATTTTAATTAATGTTCTTTTGCATCGGAAGACGAACAATGGGGTTTATTATTATTTTACGTTCGCACGATTCTGCACACTGTTATTCGTTGAAAGTGTTCGACGAAGCGTTGACCTCGCGCAGGGCTAACAATGAAAATTGACATTTCGGTAATGGGTTATAATCACGCTCATCCATTCCCTTCTGGTTGGCCGAGTCGAAGTCACTGGAGCATGTCCAGTAACAAGATTGCCACTTTCCTGACGGATGAATCGCGACGCGTAATTGTAGTGCAGGTTGTTCTAACGAGAGTCCGCAACCGATTATTATTTTCCATAGCATCGACGCACTTGTCAATTTCCCAAGGATTTTGCTTCCTGTTCCTTGCTCGTTTCCTGCGTCCAGGGCCCGATAAATCTGTATTAAAATACATTAGACACCGTAAAGAGTTTTCTGAGAGAGCTTTCAGTATTTAAATACAATAATGATTCTATATATTAATATAATTCTTCCATTAAAAGCTTAATATTTAAGAAGCTTCCATTCAAAGCTTGATGTTTAAGAAGCTTTCGTTCAAAGCTGAATACTGTCTACACACCTGCAATTTCGTAATACAACTTTCAAAAGGAAGAAATCATTGGTATTAGGTTCTTCTGAATTTCTAACGTCCTCGATCACCCGCCAATTTTTATCGATAGTATTTAAATAGTACGCAGACGTCGACGGTGAACGTCCACTTTCCAAACTTCCTGTGCGCTCGACTTCCTGGATACCTCCGCAATCGTTTTACCGAGAAATCTCCCGTGGAATGCAAAAACACGCGCGTACGTTTCTGGCACGTTTACGGATCCGACGCCGAGATACTAATCTCGCTATTGTGCTAATTAAACTGTAAAAAAACATCGGTGATACAAGTTGCAACCTTCGACATAAATCGTTAAGAGCTGTCATCGCGAGTTCTTAGAGTGCGAATTCGATGTTGATGTAGCTGCGCGACGATGCTTTGAAAGGTTACCTATTTTATTAATTTAATCAGAGAATCTTCCAATTGGTTCGAGTTTAAGAGGATCGACGTTCTCGCTTCGCGTCGTATGTCAAAAGATCCCTAGGGAGATGCTAATCCCTCCTCCCAAATGTTACAGGGAGGATCTGGAATCACGACAACTCGCAAAGTGAACGCAGAAGGGAGCAGGCGGCTGGGAATTGTTGAGTTACAGCTGCAGGCAACGGGAAACCAACGCTTCGCGATCAAAGAAGAAACTTCACGAGGCCAGGAAATATTCATGAGGAAGAGGTGCACGTGAACGATCGATATGCGTCTCGAGAAACGTTCCGCGTTGATTCTGACAAACACCGCGAAAAGGTGATTAACGATTATCGGTAAACCCACGTAAGCAGCTGTGGGAGGAAGAACGAGGATGGAGCTGAACTTGTTCCTCACCTGTGCCATGGTGAGTGTGTTATCAAGATATTAGCTGTATAATTATCTGCCTTTCTATTTAATTAGGAAAATTTATTTATTCGACTAAAATGCTTTCGATGCACGTAACTGCTTGCACATAGCTGCTGATGCATTCTTACGTGCATCTATCTTATTAAGAAGAAAATTGTTACCAAGAAATGCGAGTCTCCACGTTTCAGAAATAAATTGCAATTGAGACTTGAGAAAATTTTAAGTGTACCTATCTCGTGCATATTAATTTTACGCAAACATCATGCATCGGATTCTGAAGGAACGTGTCCAGACTCCAGACAGATTGTCACCAGAAATATTTTTACGTCCCAAGTTCGCGGTATCGATTATTTATTTTTGCGCGTGCCACTCGATTTCGTCGAAACGATAACTAAACAGCGGCGATGCGATTCGAATTCGTGAACACACGTTGAACCTGATCACATCGTCGCGCGTTACGTCACGTACGTATTTTCGACACCGTGCGAACGCATGCGTGCTTATCAAGCGTTGAATAACTTATTCGTACTCACGCGTGGTGCAACGCACATGAATCACACCGCTTGAAAAATGCCACACCGAAACACCTCGTGTCTTTTATTCTTTCGAATTTATATCGAAGTTACGGCTAGCATCATTCGTGATCGTTTCACCTTCAAGATTTTCGATGGCATATTTCATTCAATTAAGAATTATTCGAGAAGTGTACTTGGCGGTTTGCTTGTTTATTTATCAAACAAATTCCCGACTGGTTCGATCATGGCAAATCCCTGACATTGACGATCGTAGACCCCGCGTGGCCGGAAGTAGCCGCCGGGACATCGACTTCCGGTCCTCGTGTCTTATAGGCAGACGAGTATTACCATCACGCGAGTCTGCATTCTTATTGTCTGGGATTGGCCTTCGAACGGTACCACTCTCGCGTAAATACTAATTAATTAACTATTTCAACCACCTTTATCCAAACTTAAGAATAGCCGTTTAATATCGGGTCGGTCAGTCCCTTTTAATTAAGATTTTGATTTATCGTGAAATTTTCTCTAATTTATATCTCTGTATCGCTGCTAGGAGTTCAGGTACTCGCGATCGCAGCACGCACAGATTTAGTCGTCGCCGTGGTAAAAACGCAGGGACACGAGTTTACAATAAGGTCCGTGTTTGCAGAGCGTATTGGCGTTTGTCATACAGATATTACGTGGTCGTCGAACCTTGAGAATTTCCTGGAAAAGACGTGCACGCCTCGTTGGTGAAGAGGTTCCAAACACGACTCCAAACTCATTTCACGTAGCCCCTTAGTGTATCTGGCGAACGTCGAGTTTTATTTCCCCGTTCAGCTCGGAGACTCGTCCTCGCCTGGTTGGCGAAAGCTATTGAAAGTTTCGTATAATTCTACGCGAAGATGAGTAACACGATATCTACTATAATAAAAGTTGGATGTACCCATGGGATCGAAACGAAGGAGTGCCGTCGCATCGAGAGGTTTTCTTATCGAGTTCCTAAGGTCATAACTAAAGTTTAGCTGTTGCGTGTTAGGCGGCCTTTACAAAAGTCCGTCACGTAGACTGCGTGTACGTGACTCGCGGATTCATCGAAGTCATACGGTTTCGTCATAACGCCGCTATGTCGACGACAAGACGATCTCGCGTCGTTTTCTATCAAATTCGACGAAGAGTGCTTTCCCTTTCCTGAAATGCAACCGCTCGACGACAAATGACCAAAACATCGTTAACGCACTTGCGAAACTACCATTCGTCGAAGGGACAGCTTTCTAGTCGAAGCAGTTGACGATTACATTTAAAGGGGTAGACGAAACAAATCGTCTCTGTCACTGAGAGAAGAGTTAAATATATTTTGTACGTGATTAATACACCTTTACTGATTGGGATACTGGTGTTACAGGCCCTGATGGTAACATCGATTGCTCTGATCAACGTCACAAATGCGAGCCCGCCTTACTACGTGAAACCCATCGAGGACGAGCACGATTACGCTCCCGTCCTGGAGCTATCGCTATTATTTTACGAAGCTCAGCGATCAGGAAAGCTGCCGAAGAACAATCGGATATCATGGAGGGGGGATTCAGCATTGAACGACCATGGTTTGAATGGCGAAGACCTCACTGGAGGCTATTATGATGGTAATCACAGAAGCGTATAAAATTCAGTTCTCCCGTTGACCGGGTATAACTATAGTCGGCTCGAAATCAACTGACCGCCTGAGTGGATTTCACTTACTCCTTGTACCTTACAAATTGCTCTTTATTGTTAAGCGAGATTCATTTTTATTCGTTCTACCATCGACTTTAAGCTGGCGATTTCGTGAAGTTTGGGTTCACAATGGCCTCGACGACAACCCTTTTGGCTTGGGGTGCTGTCAGCTGGCCAGAAGCATACTCAGCGGCAGGACAGCTCGACGAAGTCCGCGACGCCATCAAATGGGCCACGGACTACTTCATCAAGTGCCACGTGACTGAGTACGTCTTCTACGGACAAGTAGGCGATTTCACTCTGGATCATACGTTCTGGGGAAGACCTGAAGAACTGAACACTACCAGGCCAGCCTACAAGATCGACCCTGAGCACCCTGGTAACAATCACGCGTTTTCTACTTTCAACATCTTGCATCTTGACTTTCAGCTTCTGCTTCTTCTTCAACAACGTTTTCTTCATTGCTCTTCCAGGTTCCGACCTGGCAGGCGAAACAGCAGCAGCCCTCGCGGCTACCAGCATAGTCTTCCAAAACCACGATCCAGAGTACAGCGCCAAATGTTTGAAACACGCCAAGGAACTGTATAAATTCGCCAACAGATTCCGTGGACTTTATCACGAGGCGATCCGCGGTGCTGCTCAGTATTACGAGAGCACCGATTATGGCGACGAGTTAGCCTGGGCAGCCGTTTGGCTTTTCAAAGCAACCAACGACACGACGTATCTCGAGGATGCTGAGCATCATTACCAGCACTTCCATCTCGAACAGAGACCGAACGAATTCTTCTATAACAAGAAGGTCGCTGGGGTTCAGGTAAAGTTCGTTCGAATAAGATTCAAGCAACAATAATTCGGATGAGAACTCTTTATTGATTCGGCAGGTCCTGTTGGCGGAACTGACAGGTCAGCAAGAGTATCGGAGAGCAGCGCGCGTCTTCTGCGACTTCTCGGTGCGCCAACAGAAGCGCACCCCCAAGGGTTTGCTCTATATCGACAAATTCGGTACACTGTGCCACGCAGCGAACGTGGCGTTCGTCTGTCTGGAAGCAGCTGATCTACCTGACGTTGGCGACCCCAAAGAATATCGTGAATTTGCCGAGCAACAAATTTATTACATGTTGGGCGGTAGTGGTGAGTTTGCAACGCGAAAAAATAATTTTCCCTATTTTTGTATGAAAAGTTTACTCAAGCCAAACGTTTGCAAAACAGAGCTCGAAAATTTCTCTTCAGAAAATTCTCGAAGATCTATTTATTAAAAGAGTCCTTCTTGAAACTCCCATCGTAAAACTCTAAAATGGCCATTTCTGTCCACTTAGGAAGGAGTTACGTGGTGGGATGGGGTCGAAATCCACCGAAGCAGCCTCATCACGCAGCGTCCTCCTGTCCCGACAGACCAGAAGCCTGTGGATGGCCAGAATTTGATAAAGACGCACCCAACCCTCAGGTCCTGTACGGCGCCCTGGTCTCTGGGCCCGACGAGGCGGACGAGTTTCAGGATCATCGAGAAGATTACGTGTACACCGAGGTCACGTTGGACTATAACGCTGGTTTCACGAGCGCGCTGGCTGGTCTGTTGCAATTGCGAGTGAAGAGCACGACATAACTCTCTAGGATCGTTCATCTTGCAACGGTCTGGCCACGGACGCTTTGTTTTTCCGCTTACGAGTTTTCGCGTGGGAAACGAAGGAAAAACGTTTCGCGAAATATGAAACGTCGATGAAAATGCGTGGAGGGGATTTCGAGATTGTGTTAAGTCGGGGTTATGAGTCTGCGAGATGAAATTCGTATTTTATCGACGCTGTTCCACCGAGAAACTGTATTTCCAGTGAATCGATACGAATGGAATGCGTTTACTCCTGGTTGCTTGTGCGTTGGTTGTTTCGAGGGAGGAAATTCTTGTGTCTGTCGTTGATAATGAAGCAGGGACTAGCGGAGACATTGTTAGAGATCAAGTGTGATTTTTGTGAGCATTTGAGAGATTTTAATTAGAGGAATGTGTGGGGCCATTTTGAACGCAATTGCAGGGTCGTTAAACTCGAGATGAACTACATTTCAACCTTGGGTTAGCGTCAGGAATTTATTTAAATTCAACTCTTTTGATATGTATATAATTACAAATAATTACGAGTAGGTTCGACAAAGTGGCAGAATGGCGACTTTATATATTTATTCGCCTTGGAGGTAACTCGAGGCGAATGAAGAAGAAGAATATTATTTAACAGGTTTTTTTAACGAACGAGAAGTATCCTATAAATGCTTCGCTGTACATACTTTTAAAGTGAGACATATTTTAAAAGAAAGAAAATATTTTTTATCCTACTCTTTTAGTTACGATGTTCGACAGAGAATATGACGTTCCCATTTATGCTACGATTTATATTAAACTATCCTATCCTGTTCTCAGTGTTATCCGATGATCACGCGACGAGCTTATTACAATATACACAGAAATTATTTCGACTAGAATGCAACGCACAGAAAGAACTCCGAATAATTTACGTGCTTCCGTGTCTTTTATAGAACGATGTAATATTTTATAAGCGAGGACTCATTCACCAATATTTTTGCAAATAAACGAACAGATATTTTCCATATCCTTGTGCTATTAATTCGATTGTAAACTATATTTAAATTAAAGAGAAACACCTGCGCGCCTTTCAGTAGGCCTCAACAGGTGTAACGAGTACAGAGATGGAAAGTAAGGTTGCATTCCTGCAGGCGTTTAAAAAATAGTTTTATATTGTATTTTAAGAACGTGAAATGGGAGTTCAAAGTGGAAAATGGCTGATCTTGATGTTTCGTATAAAAATATTGTTTGCACGAGTAAAATTGAAATATATGTGCCTGAGTGGTTGGTGGAATATAAATAATAAAAATTGAGGGCTTCCCTACGCAACGGTAAAATCGATACTTCCGATTGGACCTCTGTTTCGCCTCTTTAAAAATTATTGTCAAGCGATTAAAATGTTTTTGAGAATATATAAATTTTCTTTAACGATTTAGAAAAATTTTAAAAATTAACGAGGCGCACTTCTGTAAGATTATTGAAAAGATTATTGAAAATTGTATTGGCAGAAAAAAATTCATGGCCACAATGAACGTGTTAATAGAATCGAACGGACCTATATACTCGCGTCTGACTTTGTTACACAGTCTCAGGTTACACCGTTTACATCGGAACATGATTTACCCATACCATTTATGCCGACGGCGTTGCCTCAGGTGCTGCTGGCGATCGAGCAACGTCTGGTATCACGTTCCACGCTCGTTTCAATCGCCATGGAACGGAAACTCGTTAACATCAGGCATTTCTCGTTTTTTATTTTCTTCCTATTGATCACGAGGGCGCGTCTTCTGGGTTTCAACGAAAAAGGTGAGCTCGTTCGCCTCTGTAGCATTCGCCGATAAAAGAATTATCCACCTAACAAAATGCAATTACATTTTGTTTTAACGAAACTAAAATTACTGTGCATAGATAACATCGTTAACAACAACCACAGGGCGTGTATGTACGTGCAATGCGAAAACGACGACACCTGCGTGCAACGAAAATTTCGATGCAAGGATCCTCCCTGTCCCAGTATGCTTTACTGCGCGAAATCACGAACGGGTAAGTAGCTTAAAGAACGTACAAAGCATAGTATTGTTGATGAGATTAAATTGTACACGGCAACTCGAACCGCGAGAACGTAAGAACGGCACCAAAAACCAAACGACTCCATTTTTTACGAAAAGCTGTTTATCGAACAACGTTTCGACTTTGACGAGCTCTATGAAACTTGTCCATGACATTCTGTGTAATTACTGTGTATAATAAATCGCATGATTGGAGAATCCATAAGAGGACCTTCCACGTGCGACACCGTACGCTGCAGCATCGGATATGTGTGCATGCTGAAGGTTCGACGATGTCGTTGGGACGAAAGTAAGTAAAGATTAAGTAAACAAGGATTTCGTTTGTCCGTAACAAAATTAAAGCAACGAACGAATGCTTGGCGTTCAACAGGATGCAAGCAACAGATTGCAAGATGCGTGTCCCGAAAGGAGTACCACGAGGGTCCTGCGTCCTGTGCTGGCTTCGAGTGTCCTCAAGGAAGTCAATGCATCCTCAGGGAGTCGTTCTGCGTCAGCCCTCCCTGTAAATTACTTAGGAGCTGCGCCAAGAACAAAGGTCAATCGTGACACTCGCGAAACTTCGTTCACTTGTTAACCAATTCCAAAATTTTATATGAAAGGACCTCTGTTATTCGAACTAGTTCGTTGATAGTTTTCTTTTCTTTTTTAAGTTGTTTATTGAAGCCATTTAGTTTTACACGAACTGGCGACGAGAGAAAAGGGATTGATTTATCAGGAAAGATAAATAAAATACAAGGTACTACAAAACCCTGACTGCATGTTAATAGCTTTCTGCATTTCCAGAGGTGAACGTTTGGTTCAGCAAATGTCGAAGTCTGGCTTGCCCGTCGGAGTACGAGTGTTTCCTGCGGAGACCAGAGAAGAACTGCTCGAATCCACCCTGCAAACATGCACCAGATTGCGTAACAACGACAGGTAGAATTTAATTCGAGATCAAAGCGTTCGGTAAAGGTAATTAATTGTATCATATTTTTGCAGAAGACGAGGTAACGAACGAACACTGTCGCGGATGGATATGTCCACGGATGCAGAAATGCTCCGCGGAAGTTTCAAAACCTTGCGACGCGGCGGACTGTAACGTTCGGAGAACCTGCAACGAAGAACTACGAAATTACTCTTCACCTGTCTCGAGAAGATCGACGATGGATAATGTAGATCAGCTTACAATACCTCCTCAAGTTGACGTGAAGGTACTTCGGTTTAGTAATTCTATTAAAAATGTATAAAATAAATAGTACGATATAATAAAATGATGTAGAAGTCCACAGTTTTGTGTATCGGTATATTTGTACATATACCTCGTCGAATTTTTATTTTTCAGATAGCTGGAAACACCAGCCAGGAAAATATTGACGAAAAAACGAGGTGAGTAACGTCCTTCGATACAGCTCGCAGATATTCACGTCACGAACTCCGCCGCGAATACTCTTCTGTATGTAGTTCTCGAGTGAAAAATTCCCTTCGACGTTCCGTAAATTGGAAAAGAGGGGTTGCCTTCCGCGAGGAAACGAATATGCCAAGTATACGCGAAATCGCTGTCTGCTTATGAACTTTTCATGAATGCCACATCCATATTGCCGCGATATTCTCGAAACTTTTTGACCTACGCTTTACATGGATGAAATTTTAAATTTCGAATGAAATATCGAACGGTGCGTCGGTAAAATGGTCTCGTTAAAAAATGTATAAAAATTCGGAAATGTATTAAAAAACATTTATTCGAGTTATATAATATATAATTACTGGCGAACGTAGGTTTCAATACGAAAATATGAACTCGAGCTCAGAATCCATAATTTGAAATGAAATTGTCAGTGAACGCACGTTTTAAAGCTTAAGCAAAATAGCGTCGATTAACCAAACGATGTCTGTTTGAACGCCGAGTGCCGCGCAGAATGCCGCATTCGTGGTTGAATCACCTGAATTCGAAGACCGAATTGGACGCCATTGAGCTCTGGATACAAAACGCCCAGGGACAACGAGATTTCAAGGTAACGAAGCAAACATCGAAAATGTTTCGTCATTCGGTGAATGGAAGTAAATTGCAGTGATCAAGATACATTATTCTCATATATTATTCCTACTTTTAAATCGGAAAATCCGATGTAGGTTGCTTCCCGGAAGCAACGAAAAATGTTTAAAGCCGCAGTGTCTCCGAAACTAGGCTCGTGAAAGTCACGCAACCCCAACGAAGCTCTCGAGGCCGACGTTTTCCGATAAAAGCTTTCCACGACCTGTTATTTCCAGCGATTCCAAGATTGGCTTCGAACCGTCAAGGATGTACTCGGTTCTGGAGCGTACGCTGCATGGATCAAGGAAACTCTTGCCTCGACGTCGCGCGGCGAGGAATTTCGTAAATGGCTGCGAGCGTCGCACGTTCACGGATCCCTCAACGTCGATAAGCTCGATAGCGAAAAACCGATATTTCCGGGAAGAGAACGACCGCGGAACGAAGTGCCACACTCTCTGACGGAAAATCGATTACCCATTCATGATACGTTGGTAAGGATGATGGAATTTTGATTAAAATTTAAGGGAGCTACCGAGCGCTGTTATTCATGGTGCAGCAGGTCGTTTATGTTTAGGGCCGTGCCAGAATGTTGCATGGTAAAGTAGCTTTTCGTAAAGTAAATGGACTGGTCGAAGATTCTTGGGAATTGCGTGAATTTTTAATGTCGCTTCTTCGGAGGATAAATAAATAAGAAAGGGATGATAACGATGGTCTCACTGCGAAATTGTGCAAATTGTTCTTTAAAGCACTTGGAACCTGAATAAATTTAGACAACGACTTGTTCATGAAATCAACCTTTTAAAATTTGACTGTCCGATCTAATAGCTCTGAAACTATTGCAGACGACACTTTCACCGGACGATTTGGCTAGAAGAATGGACGAAATTAACTCTCTTCTAAGAGAACAGAATCTAACGAGTGTGACGGAAAGACTTCTTGTTCCAAACAAGATTATGCTGCCGGCCTACAGCGCTTTGGAGGCAGCTCTGTTGAACAGTTTGAGGGAGTCCAACCTCTTCCCTTATTTTAATCCTGTTCGAAAGGACCCCGTGTATAAAGAGGAGGTAGTTGTACCTCACCAATTACCAAAGATCGCGAACACCCACGGGCAATCGTACTACGTGTTTCCTGTGGAGAACGTCGAAGGACCAGGCAGCACCCAGGCCATCGATCGTGACTTCGATCCACGCCATACTTTGCAGAATGGGGAAATAATCCCAGAAGATAGGAAAGTACCCAACGAGCAGGAAAATAATTTCTTTTTCGTAAGTATTCACTTGTTATTCCTCGTTATCGCATCTCTGTAACCATGTCTTTCTTTCAGAACTACGATTCGAGCCCAGTGATCCACGTTCCCGATCACGAAGATGTTGCAAACAGGAACTTCAAAGACATACCAGACCAAATTTCTTTTTATGACCACGACACAGGGACCTTCACAGATAATTCCGAACCAACATTCAACAGGCTTTTTTCCGATAAATTAGGTGAGCTCTTCGTCATCTCACCACTGAACTGGTGCTTACAATTTTTAAGTACTTCGTTCCATCATCCACCTTGCACCAAGTGGAACACATCTATCAAAGACTTACAATTACAATACAATTAATTTAAAGACACATTCGACACTCGTTGGTCCCGACTCAACGAATGGAAAAATTGGATAAATTTAATCCCCCATCGCCCCAAGTGAATTTATCTCTGAGATTAGTCTGTTTTTACATGCCCACTGTCGCTAGCCGCGGGCCATCGATCCTGGAATCTAACATCATTAGTTTAACGATTTCAGTTCGCGTTTGTTGATCGTTCGCGACAGTGGAATACAGAAAAAATTTACAGCCAACGATTCCACCTGACCCTCTCAACTTGACAACCCGGTTTGGCCGAGGAATTAACTTAATTGGCCACGCGTATGAGACCCGTTATGTATCCAGTCCGGTATTCATTAATTCCTGTTCGACAGTCGGACCGACATAATCGATTCAGTATTTTTAGAAAGTTGCGTCTCGTGACGCAATCCTTTTTTCTATCGCACTTACCGTTTCATTTTTTTTATGTTTTAAATGTGGGAGCGAAAAATGCCACATTTAGTATCGGTGCTTTCAGAGCGTTGAAAGTAACATTTGCGTCTTCGACAAAGCCAGGGATTCAAGACTCAAGGATTCTGTTTAAATTAAACAAATTTAAAGCTTCTAGGTAGCTACGAAACCTTCGTGGAAGTCTGTTTAAATGCCATCATGGCAAGTAGTAAAACTGTTGTATAATATCTTGTAAATAATTAGTTATTCTCGGTTGGATGAATATCACCAATGACCTTGTGTACGTTATGGATATCATCTGTCATTTTTCATGAGGAAAAAAGCGCTCGTTACGAGCCACCGTATTTATCTCGAAAATAGACGTACTCGTACAACCTTACTTATTAAATGTTTATTTTTGTAATAAAGACGTACATTGTCACAGGTGATAGTCGCACTTTTAGCGACTCGAGTGAACCAAACATTGATCTACCATTGATTCAAAGCACAGACGAAGACAAGGATGAATTGGCTCTCAATATATTCCTCGAACAGAACAAGGAGACCCTCTTGCCTTACCTGCAAACCCTAATGGAGGCACTGGACCAAGAGGAATCTACTTCGAACAGCTCAGAACTGAGCAGCGATGGAAGTTCGGTGAAAAATACATTCGTGGACAACAAAGAGCTTCGAGACTACCAGAAAACCTTTGAGAAGACCATCATCTCTTCGACAATTAAACCAAAGAACATTTCATGTGATCAGAAGTCATCGAACGAAGGCACTGTTCATGCCTCGCTGAGAACATCCGATTCGGATTTTCCCAGAGATAACAATCTTGAGATGTCTCGATATCTAGACAAACGAATTCCATCGACTATAGATCCTCAGCAGGTGAGTATCCTGTGGCTGCAACAATTCAAACGGAAAATGAATAGAACAAAATAGAATTGTAACTTTCTAATTGTATTTTTGGCTTGTCACCTTTCTCTAGTCTGACGTGACAAGATATAGAATGGAATTGTTGTGTCTTTCTTTTTTATTGGTCAAAGATATGATCAAAGGGGAATTTTTTTTAAGAGAAACTGTTGCTGTACAGTTTTAACGCCATGCACTGGACTAAGATAAACCGGTCTTTTTAATTTCGCCATCAGGAAAAGGATCCAAGGACACGCGAACCGATTTACGGAGACGAAGACCCCAAGTTTCGATTCTTTTACGACGTACCGAGTTATGGTGCTGGCGAGAACGTTGCTGGCGAAGATTACGACTACGAGGTTGATAGTAGAAGTCACGTTGCAGAGGGTCGTGACGTGGAATCCACCACGAATCACGGAAAACATCATTGAAACAATATTTCATTAAAATATAACAATTAGTAAATATATTAATTAGTTAATAAAATGTTTCGTTCGTGCTTCCCTAAATTTAGAGGCACATTAAAGAAATGATTTAGGAAATTATCAACTCGACTTCAAAACTGTTTCACGTACGCCAAAATGAATGACGAAAGAATGGTAAGAAAGTTTACGTAACACGAGGAATATATTTCCATGCCGTCATTAATTCTCTGTCATTAAGTTTCCCATGTTACACATCCGCGACCGCGGGAATTACTTTCTTTCTGTCATTAAACTTCGACGAAAATGCAACGCGAAAACTATTCTTGAGAACAAACGCATCCTGGATCCATTTTAATAACACCCATCGTGCCACTGAACCAGATATTAATAAACTTATCATAATTTCGAAGAGAAGGCATAGTTGAGTATAGTTAAATTAACAGTACACCGACTTGGATTTATTATGAATATTTTATACGGACAATTATAATAGGAGCTATAGTAACCACATGGCATAGAAAATAATTTTTGCTACGATTTAATATTCGAAACTAAGAATATGATGGTAAGTATTTGGTGCCACTGCTCGCGAGCAATTAAAAAATGGTAAATAATTAAAGCACGAAGAAACGCTGAGCGCGATTGGTACCAAGGAACACCGAGATGGGCGCCAAGCCGCTCGAGTCATTTCCATAAGCAGGTACCTGGGCAGAAGGGAAGGCAAGAAAGTGGTGGAGGTTGTCGAATATTACAACCGCGATGGGGAATGGTACCAGTTTAGTCTGCTGTTGATCGCGGTGCCGTGAACCACGGTCCTGTTCCTCTCGAGCGTGCAGTGAACATAAACACGCCGAGGATCCTCGGTGTCGCAAGTGCGATATTCACTCGATAGGATAAGGACAACGACCCTCTAAAGGTAAGCCAGTCTCGCAGGTTACGCGTACAGCTCGGGGCGTCGCAGATGTTTAGACGTGGGAGTCAAAGCAGGGATTTATTTTGCATCACGATATCCATTTAAATTCCTGATAGTCTATTCAAAATTAAAAGCTTGAAGATTCTTTTGTGAAACCCTTTAGTGGAATATTATGGTGTCGGTGTTTCGAACGAGATAAATTTCGAGTCTCTGTTATGAATTTCATACCGTGACGTTTGGGTCCCAAGGATTGTTTACTTTTGTCATTTAAGTTTTCTTATTCTTGCTGTTTTTACAATACCAAATCCTTTATATTCTACGATATTCAAGTTTAGGTAGTAGTGAGACGTAGATTCCTATGTTGAGTCAGCTTTACATCATCGCACTGCATACTGTATAATAGATTGCATGTTTTAGTTAAATTCGAGCCAGCTCGTATTATTCTGATATTATTAACATTAGGTAAAGTCAGTTTACTCGAATTAATTAGGAGGGTTAAACAAAAATGAATTTGGTTATATACTTGTCTTTTTATATGGATAAAAGTCAGCATAAGTAATTGGCGAACAATATAGACTTGTGAAATTTAGTATGGATAAAAATGATGTGATGTTCTGAAACGGTGTTCTGAACTTATTGTTAAAATTTCATGGAGAAAGAAATTTTGGTTGATGGAGCGTATGGATTCTTTGCGACCTGGAAGATGGACTCCTCTTCAAAACGAGACGCCAAAAGACGCGTTAATTATGACTAGCGAGTTCCGTCCTTTCACGTCTTTCGTTGAACAATACCCCCCTGCACGGGAATTCAACAAAGTCGCATGAATTGTGTAACGACATGTAACAGGACAAGAACACCTGACACGATGAGATACTACCATAAACTGGAGTGCATCTTCTGCCATTGTCAGTTAATTACGCGCGCATTATAACGAAGAAAAAATAACTCGAAACGAAATTATTTACAGCGCGCTAAGAACGTGGAGCATTACATTTGCTAAAATAATTAAGTAAGAAAAGTATGTTCTCCCGTTTAGGAAACGGTGGATTAGCAATTCAAACGCTGAAATCCTACAACGATTTCAATCTAAAATCCCGAGATTCACTTTCAGCGCTATGAATATGTAAGTCGAGTAGTGCAATAATGCCGAGGCTGTGGCTTGCACACTCGAAAATGCAGGATTCAGCAATCTTCACCTATCGTTACAATTCTTTCATCTCAATTTTATAACGTCGTCTAATTCCTTGAGAATTTCAATTACTAATTATCTGTTAGAACCAACAAATGTTTATTTCGTTCGAAGTATTCTCAATAGAGCCTGGTAAATGGGTCTAAAAAAATGGCACACGGTCCGTAAAGAAATCGACATTACATTACAAATTGATCTCATTATTTGTTCGCGTTACATCACCGTGAAGAATGAACGAGAGAAACGACAGCGCTTTCCCATAGACCCACATAATATGTAGATACTTTTGCTGGCAATTTCTCATCATAGCAACCGCGTTTATGTCATACAGAATTAATCGCGCTAGTCTAGATACACCCATACAATATTAACATAAAATTCTGATTATTCCGGTCCCTCGGAATCGCATCAGAGAAGTTTGCAAATGGTTTTGATCGTCAGGACTCCCCAGAAAATTAGGGTTACACAAACAAGAGAGCGTCAGAGCTGTCATCGTCTCCACGGAACGTAAACCAAGTGGGAAAGTTCTCAATTCACCGCTTGACAGCATAACAACGCCGACACTGGCATTACAATTAACGTGGCGCGCGGTTTTGACAGCTTTACAGCATCGAACGAGCGCTGGCAATTAACACAATGCCCGCGTTATCTCAGTATCTTCCTGCGAAAATTACAGGACTATCATTAAGAGGACAGTCTGGCGCTCGAGCTGGAAATTGCCATCTTTATCAATTTTTCTTATAATACAGCGCTTTCGGTGCAATTTAATTCCGATTCAAAGGTGGCGATGGTCAGCCAGGTTTCGAAAATTTTTATTTTATTTAATTTCGTATGCAACCCCTACTTGAATGCGACGAACCGAGGCTCTAAACTTTTTATAAAAGCAAAAAGAACAATATCACTGTTTCTTTGTCTCCTAACTGGTCCAGACAGCTCGCTCGAGTGAACGTTAATTGACAGCCAAGTCGGCGGAATTAATTGATCGAAGGGGAAAAAAAATTCGTGAAGATCTCTCCCGATAAAGGCAAAGAGTTGCGCCAGTTTTTGTTCGCGTATCGCGTTACGCTGTTTGATTCACTATCATTGGTTGTGCCGCGGCATACCTTGGCATTAAGACTCGCGGAATCATTCCACCTTTCCCTTGAAATATTCCCACCAGGTCATCGTACTACTTGTCTTACATTCTCTCCCCGAGCTTGCAAAATTAACGGCCAATTTACACTAGCGAATCCAAGGGATACCAAGTGGCTTGTTTTTTTTTTATAGAAATCCATAAGAAAATAAAATAACAACAAAAAATACAGTATGCGGTTGCTCGCAATGCGTAACACGAGTTATATAAATATTGATTGACGTTCGTGTGCCTGTACGGATGAAGTGTAAAACGTTGCAAGGCTCGATAAGTAGATGGTGATTTTAATTGCGCGATAGTTGTAGCCACTTGCGAGCAATAATTACCTCTAACGAGCAACACGACCGACCGGAGCCAGTGACAACTTTCGAATAATTTGTTAGGTACAGAGATTTTAATTGCGCGTACCTATTTCTCTAAGTGTCGCACAGACTTGAAAAATGATCGAATTTCAGGTCGTCTGTTCTATAAGCGTCGCACTTCTTTTCTCAGCTTCGACATTTTCTGTGTTACTCGTTATTTAATTCTTCGCCTCGTCACGTCCGTCGTAAATTTCGCCAAACTCGCGGAAATTGCGTGTATGGAGTTTCACTATGGAAGCTAGTTTATAAACCTGCGAAGTAGTATTTCATCCTGGACAGAGCATCGAAATGCAAGTTGCAGCAATCGGGACGAGATATCACCACGGCTTGCGAATAGCAAGTTTAACGAAGCCGAATGAATGTAGAGAGCCGCGTGCATCATCATGCGACGAGGACTCTCGCCGATAAATCAGTAACTTTTCCTGAATAACATCCATTCGTGATTTTCTTGTCTGTTGCTCATCCCCGAATGTTCCTTTATAAAATCGTTAAATTGTCAAATTTTCAGAGGACCTAAGAGTTGTCGAGATTTGAAAATGATTTCCAAACATGTTTATGTGGAAACAAACACGGGTTCCTGTTATTATTTCCTGAATAATGTCACCACGTTCGCCCTGGAGGCAAACGTTTGACGTCTTGTGGCAAATCCACGTATCCTCTGGTAGAATGAAATATGGCGACACAGGGAACGGAACGCGTGACGCGTTTGAAAATTGCACGCGATAGAACTCGATTGTAAATCTATATAGCAGGTAATTTCTCAATCCGCACGCGTGCAAGGAGACCTCAACTGGAAAGAAAAGGAAGTCACGTTTGCGGCGTCTGCAAAGAAAGTCTGTTGTCGAAAGAAGCCTCTTCATTGTTAGTCAATTTTCGTTAAATGAATTTCTTTCGGAGGCATCGAATAGGACCGCCAAAAATTTTAAGATTCAATCGAAACTTGGAGTTATCCGACGCTGATGCGAAACGATTCTTATCACAAGATAGTCAAAGCTTGTCGAATGTGATCAACGAAACATTTCGCTGTAACGATTCGCTGTCCATTCATCGACGGATTGGAAAAAGCGAAGAAGGAATACAATAGAAGAATGCAACAATGGCAGAAATGTCTTTCGCCGTGACAACCGTACATTCTAGACCCAAGCGTCGCATTCTGATAGGTCGATTCTCGGTCGAGGACATGAAAATTTATTCCCCTGCGGATTTCGACACGCTCGTTGTCCCGGCGAGACACGTGTCGCCAGCTGCATTTAACTTGTCGCTTGTAAAAGTCTCGGCGGAAAAAAGAGGAAAAATGCTGCAAAAAAAAAAAAAAGGAAACAAGAATCAGCAAAAGTGCGTGACTTTCGTAATTGATGTCGAGAAGTATGGTTCTCGGTCAGTGAACGTAACGGTGTCGAAGGTGTGCGCGTGAGATCTTGTTCGTTTACACCGTATGAATATCCTTTTACGCACGGGTCTTTTTACCATGTCTAACGAACGGTGACAGTGTCATGTTTTTGTCTAGTTGAGGTACAAAAAAAAAAAAAAAAAAGAACGAGCGTACATACGTGTAACGGTAATCGATTCAAAACGATGCTATAAGTCGATGGTCATTATCCTATTCGCAACGTTACGTCGTAATCTTACTTTCAGGATGACGTGATATCATCCGTGATATTTGAATGCTGAGTTATAAGTAGACTGCGCGTGTCCGTGCACTTCAGATACGCAAAATGTATGCACATTATTCGCGCCAGGTAAATATGCATGCATAGATATGAATGAAGAATTAACGAACATGAAGCTGGAGTACGGGTACGTAAAATAATAGCATGTAGTGATATCTGGTGTCATCAAGTTTTCTCCACGAAATAGAAACGAAAATTAAAATCTTCCAAAATCTTCTAAAAAGTTCCAAGACTCTGAAAATGCAATTACGACCTAGGTCTATTATTCAATTTATGGTTATTCGAAAGTCATCGATGAAATGAAGCAGTTTCTCAATGTTTTTATCTACTGCTTCATGAATTATTCGCGATTGAAAGTGATGCCAGGAGAGCCTCCCTGTAAATTACGTCACGCCAGGGACTGAAAAGACCAAGAAGAGAGTTTGAAATGGCTAGGACTAGGAACCACTGATGCGTAGCGCCAAGCCCGCGACAATGAGGCTCTAGGAAGAGGAAACCGCGGCGTGTAAAAAAAAAAAGTATAGCACCATTGGAGGATTGCGACGGTTACAGGGGTACCAGAGGCCCCCTGATCGCGATAGAAAGCTCGACTCGATTCACTGCGTCTCGTGAACTCGTCGAAGAGTCCTCGCCTGTTCCCGTGATCTGAAAATCAACCGGAGAACAAGCGGAGGATCGTCGCTATCCTCGTCGCTGATTGGTTGCGTCGATCGCGATTACGCGACTACGTGACGCGGCTATCTCGCCGTTTTTCCTTCGACTCGAATTGTGAATCCTCCGTTCAACGTAATTAAGATAAAAGTACCGGTAATTGGACACCTTTAAGGCATTTCTCCCACGGAAAAACTGCCGCGTTTCCTTTGCTTACCGTTTGGATTCCCATGCCACTGGACCAACTATGGCGTATAGGAAACGTAACAGTCTTCGATACTAGGTTCACATTTTTATCCATTCCAAATTTCGCGTGGTCCTACAGAAACTGTTTATACTTTTCGCCAACTATTTAAGACACGTTAAGAATTATCGAGCTCAAGAAGTAACTCTAATAACAACATTAGCAGCTTCTTAATTTTTGTCCTCTCGTGACTGTCTCAAATGATGCTTCGCAACGAATAATATTGCATCGCAATTACCATGTTTATACATATGGATGAATGGGAAGCCGACCAGTCTTCGTTAAACTAGGTACTCCTGAATTTCGCAGCGATACGACGAATGAATCCAATTTCCGTTGAAATTGAACAATCTCATCTCCCGTGTTACGGTGTGCTGGCACGTGTCCTAAGTGTTGCACAGAGTTGTTTATAACTGCTCGCGAGTGAAAACGTTTCCTGCAGCAACACGATTCCACTTTCAGCGAGGATATCTCGCGAATAATAAAACAAATTCTTTGTACAGCTTCCGATTGGGTCGTTATTTTAGTGAAATATAAATCAACGAAGAGTATTCGTTTATTAACGTCTAAAACGTTGACGAACATTTCAGATGAGCTGCAACTGTCCACTGTCGCCGTCGACTGGACCGACTCTGGCATCGACATGCGGGGGTCAGTCCTTCATGCTCTTCATGGGCCTCCTCGAGGTGTTCCTGCGGAGTCAATGCGACCTCGAGGATCCTTGCAACAGGCCCCTGCCGCCCAACACTGTCAATTCCAGGTATTTCAAATATCCGAAGGTCGACCGCGCAGCAGGCTATATACAGTTCACGGTCGGCCGAAATGACAAACTCCTTCCAATAAAAGCGATTTGACAATCGAGAAACTCGTTTCGTTCATCCAGCCCGAATACAGAGTTAATTGAACGCCTTTCGAAGCACACACGTGCGTGTGAAACCGAGGTTTCTCAGAAATCGGGAGCAGTATCAGGGTCGCTTACCTTGCCGAGGTCTACGACAAGGTTTCGTAGATTTAAAATTGGAAAAGTTGTCTTGGTTGTCTTGGCTTGATTCGTTTTGGGGTAGAGATACTGAAAGAAAACACCGAAAATCACCACTGATACTGTGTCGCCATTTTAACAATCAACTTATGGCTAAAGGGAGACTCGGTGAAATTTCCAAGATGCCTTCGTCCTTTCTCTTTTCCACATAATCCACGTAACGCGGCTCCTCTTTCCCGTGTAATCCACATAATATAGATTCCTATAGTAATTCGCATATTCTTCCTTCATTTCGCTGGAGGGAGAGGGGCGGCTCGACAAACTATTAGAGCGTATTAAAAAGTCCGGAAGAATCTCCGACGGCTACCAGTAAACTTCCTCGAGGAGCACCGCGTTCCAGAGCGTTTCACGACCCGTTGAACTATGGTGGATCTAAAAGACAGTCTTAATTGTCGCGGACACGGTTCACGTAATGCCGTAGAAACTCAGTGTTGTCTCACTCGGAAGTGAGCATCCATGCACGGCTATCCGTGAAATTGTTGCGTACGTGTATCTACGCGTAATAGCCCGGGGCCATTGTTCCGATGATTCTCTCACGTTGCATCACATCTGGCCCGATGCATCTGCGCTTGCACTTATGCCGGATGCAGGTTGAAGCAACCAGCCGAACCTCGGCAAAAGCTGCCTGAAAAACGAAAAATGAAAATTGGGAAAATTGAACAAGAGAGAAGATTTCAGAGAGAACGTCGACAACCTCCATCGAAAACGTGTGTAATCGTTAGAAGGAGGGTGCCGCGAGGATTGTCGTCATAGTTGTTTCTGTACCAGTGCGAAAAATGTGAATTATGAAGTATCGGCAATCGAATGGAAAGTGTATCGACGCTAATTAGGTCTGCGAGTCGAATTAAATGGCGCGTGAAAATGGTGCGAGACTACGAAAACTCGTTACGATCTCTGCATGTTTCACATTTATCGATAACGTGTTTTCGACCGTGATTTTGGTCCTCTAAAATAAACGACAAATTGGCTGACATCGACGAGTGCGACGATTACGCCATCGAACAAAGAACGATTTCGTAATTTCGATTCGAATGCTTTTCTGCTTTTGTGTTTTACATTCTCGATTCCCCTGTTTCTGCGGCCATTATTATTACCTCGCATAGCGTAACACGGTAACGTGTACGCGTTCGTATTGTTTCATTGAACTGCTTTTTTTTTGCGTCACACTTAGTCTAGCATTCAGGATGCGATCACTGATGGCGGCGAGGAACAGATTTCTTGGGCGATACGCCAATCGCTTCGTATGCATCGACGTTAAATCGTTTTCTTTGCATGATTAACACCTTCTAAACATGTTCTGGTTCTATAAAAAATTCTACAGTGGAACCGTTCGTGAAAACTTCAAATAAAAGGTAAAAATACAAGCAAAGGGACTACTAATTCGCGACGTACTAAAATCTCGATACTTGCGTACCTACCTCGTTTATTGGGTTCTACCTCGTTCATTAAATTGACAAGCGATGGTTACTCAGCAAGGAGCGTAGCAGGAGGTAGAAGCAACAGTTTGTAAGTAGCGCTTCTCCTCGTGCGCCCAGGTACCTCTATAATTACATGAATTTGTTACTCAGATAATTACAGGAATTTTCGGTCTCGTATTACCGCAATTATCGAGCTTCTACTGCAATTTAAAATTGAAACTTGTTAAAAATCAGTTACCCGCAAACTGCCCATATAATTAGGAACGATGAAAATCGCACTGTGCTTCTAATAATACCTTCGAGGCGATTAAAACGGCCAGAACGAGGTAGGAGCTTGGACTCTTCCCATTTCGAATCAATTCTCTCCGCCAACTAATTGCAACTCGTTTCGCGAAACTTTGTTGATATGTTATTGAAATAAACTTGTAAAGTGCTGCGTGCGAGAAGAGAAGGTGAATTCGCGGGTAATTAACACGCGTAATTCGAATCTCGTTCCGCCAGGACAAACTGGTTTCGTTTCGCTTTGGATAGCTGGCCCTTCGAACTGTCTCGTTTCTAATCAAAGCTTGAATCAGTCAAGGCTGACTTGCGATAGATAAAACGCTGAAATTAATACGGGGCCAGAGTTATTATGAATAATACACCGACGAAGGAATAACAAATTGCCCAATGGTGCTCCGATGAAGTCATTACTTATTCAGACGGTAATGGCAACAGCTGAAACAGTTCTGCGACGCTTCAATGAGAGTAGCGACTCGATGACTACTCAGTGCCAGTAACAACCAATCATTTACGACTACGAAAGCTAAGTTGGCCAAATGGTAATAGTTCAAGTTGAAGCAGAGGAGTTAAATTGATGAAGAACGTGGCCCTCGGAAAGCAGAAAATAAATAATGCCGGTGCAATGACTGTGAATTCTACTGAAAATTCGAGGCACGCATTGATGCATGAATTAAACAATTAAAATTTGTTATACTATATATCACGACTGAATTTTAAGCATCAAGCAAGTAGCAATAATAAACATTCGCTGTTCAGATTCATATTTCAGCACGCAGGAGTAAGCCGTCGTCCCTCGGCGAGCCAAGTATACATTTCACAGCGCAGTGCATGCGCCTGGTGGCATTCAAAATACCATTACCGCTTCATGCGAGCGTCCCCAACTGCTTAGAAATCCACCTTTCGCTTGACTCTGCCCCTAGCCGAGGCTCTCGTTCCTTTAACCCAGTTTCTAATTCGCAACACGCGGTAATATCGCGTCACAGACGTCGTAACGCGATTTTTCACGTCAAGGGACTACCTAATACATCGATAAAGTCCTCGAGGGGAAAGTGAAACGTCAACGCGATCTTGGTCAATGGTAACGGCTCACCTTTCGTCGGGTGCAGAGCCAAGAATGTGGAACTGTGATTAGGGCCAGTGGAAAACTTGACTTTGAAAGGTTTGCGTAACCGTACCTGGAAAACACGTGTTCTTTATTTGTCCAACTCGTAACACCTGTGGTTCTGGGACAAGGTGTAACTCGGTTGCGTAGGTGGCAAGTTTCAAACGCGCCTCATCGACGATTTCCTTTTATTACATAAATTTTAAAGTAAACAGTCTCGTAATAAATCAAATTGTATTATGGTAGACTTGCAACTAAGTGAAAGCGATACGTACCCCTTGACACCTGACACTAATGACCTCAGCATCGACACCCAGTGTACAGGCGAACGAGTGGCATGTCACTCGAGCCTCCGCGAGTACTATCAATCACTCGATCGACGTAATATGGATGATGTCAGGCTCGTGGAACCGATAGAAACAACACGAGAGCCTGGAGGGTCGAACTTCGAGCCTGTAATAACCATAATGGACGTTTGCGTTTAGGTACGACTTCGTGGTGATAGGAGGGGGGAGTGCCGGAGCAACCGTGGCGGCTAGACTGTCGGAGGAACCAAGATTCTCGGTGTTGCTGCTGGAAGCTGGGTTGGACGAGCCAACTGGGACACAGATACCGTCGTTTTTCTTCAATTTCATTGGAACTAATATCGATTGGCAATACAATACCGAGAGCGAGGAAGGGGCGTGCCTGAACAAGGAGGACAGGAGATGTTATTGGCCCAGGGGGAAGGTAACGTGAAATGTTAATTTAGGAAAAATGACAGGCAAGACATAGGCAGAAATTTCCAACAGGAACTTTAGGAACTGAATTTTTAATAAAACGCAGGGTAATCAGTTAATTTCAGGTACGTTTAATGAAATTGTTCAGGTGCTGGGAGGAACCAGCGTCATGAATGGGATGACATATATGCGAGGCTCGAGAAAGGATTACGATGACTGGGCCAGGCTCGGAAACGTGGGCTGGTCTTATCAAGATGTCCTTCCATTTTTCATCAGGAGCGAGGATAATCTTCAACCGAACACTATGGATTACGGTTATCATGGTGTCGGTGGACCTCTCACGGTCACGCAGTTTCCATACCATCCACCTCTGAGTTACGCCATCCTCGAAGCTGGAAAGGAACTCGGTGAGTGCACCTTATTCCTCTTTTATTCGACACGCCCGAATGAAACGAAAATCCTTTAATTACGTTTGGGAATAGAGGATAGCCTCTAAGTAGGATCTACGGGCTCGAAGAGGGTTCCTTTCCTGCGATATACTTATTTCCTCGAAGCAGTATAGTACGCGATAAGCTAGCCTATGAGACTAGACGACAGTTTAATCGCCTAGCATGATCCCCTCTGCATCCACAGACCACTCTGGCATCTCAATAAACTTGTCGAGCTGCAACTTCTATCTGTTTAAAGTGAAGTCAACATTCTTCTCATGAAAATTACGACAAAGTTGTATTACCTAAAGGGAGTCGAGCAAAATCCGTCTAGCGTATGTAGGCGATTTTCATTCCTCACTCATAACTATGCATTAACACTAAACCTACCTCGACTGGTCGAATGACCGTTTTCAAACTTTTATATACAACGTTTTATAACAGCTCTTATATACGACATATGTTATATACAATTGGTTCGTGTATTATTCAATTTATTTCCATGTCAAATATTTTTGCAATCAATTCTAAAATGTAATTCACATTAGTGAATAGTTTAGTGTTAAACACATCAGGTATATGAACAGGTGTGATACAAGCATCAAGATTAAATCGTGGACGTTGCAAATTTAAACTGCATAGTGCGGTCATATCCTTGCATAGCTTTACATACAGTCGTATTATTCAACTAAGATATGTCCCCCTTTAAACAAAACACTAAGAGACCCCGAATAACCTCCTCCTTTTCTCGAAGTCGACTAAAACGAACGAGATGGTAATAGATCCGTAGTCTACTTAAAACGAGTCGTCCCGAAACCTGTTATTACGCGATAACGAGTAACTCGTTTCCTCTTTATTCCGTAGTATCGTTCCCATGAGTCTAATGACCTGTTTGGGGAGTCCATCGAAAAAGTTATTACGTCAGCCTGGCTACTACCGTAATTGCGCCATATGCCACCGTTTATACCGGTAACGTTTCATCGTTGTCGAATTATCCAGCGGCAGATGGAACTCGATAATCGATGATCGCGTGTAACCTTGTCACGATTTATAACCGACGCATGCTGCAAAGGGAAATTAATTACGTTTCTCGCACAAAAGTTCGACCGGGAGTATACAAGGCTGATAACGTACATAAATCATGATGAATGAACCTTCTCTGGCCTGAATTCTTTTTTTTACTGGGTAATAAAGAACATTTGTTACATGGCTCGAGGTATTCAGAGTTGAAAATGGTCCCGGGTGCGTGGTGTTTTTATGTAACGGACACTTTCCTTTTTATTAACTTGTCAAAGCAGTAATGTTTTCAGAAACTCGAGGTCGAAAGCTGCAGTACCGTGCAAGTGGGGTAATCCTGATACAGTCGAGAATTCATTTCAGGGGATTTATGTAATACGCGACTTTTCGGTGTGTTTTACTGTCAACGTATACATTATAAACCCAACTTGTACACGGATAACAAACGTTAAATTTATCGTATCATTCCGTCGTGCAATTATTTTTGCCACGTTAAAATCGTACCCGAAGTGTCGAGACAGAGGAGCACTTAATCCGGTTGAACACGATTAGCATACCTGTCCCGTTACCTGAACAAAACTCTGAAGTGGGACGAACCATAAACAACATATTCAACGAGATCAATTGTAATGCAAATTGTCCGTAAGACTCTTTCCTTGTGCCTGGAAATATATCGTGTCTTTCCAAGAATTTCAGTTTGGAAATTAAACTAACACAATTCTGTGACTGTTTACATCCACAATCTCGAGGCAAAAGAAGTCGAGGATCTTTTCATAAATAAACCAGTTGTCCAAAATTGTTAGTAACCTCTAAGATGAATGTTCCATTGTCTGAAACTGTTCGCAGGATACGGCACCGTGGATCTGAATGGTCGAACTCACACTGGATTCGCAATAGCGCAGACGACCTCGAGAAACGGTTCCCGACTGTCTACAGCCAGGGCATTCCTGCGTCCTGCCAGGAATCGCCCGAATCTCCATATAATGCTGAACTCCACGGCCACCAGGATCCTTTTCGACAACAACAAAAGAGCTGTCGGCGTGGAGTTCGTCCACGACGATAAGACTCATCGCGTTTCCGTGGCCAAAGAAGTCGTCGTAAGCGGAGGTAATTACTCTCGATCGATTAACCTTACTTATTCACCGACCAGGAAACTTTACTTCGTACTTTTCTTGTCTATAAGTCACTTAGTGAACGTAGAACAGGAACGGATTGACATTACAAAGAAACGTGATTTACAAATTAAATAAACAAACGTCAATTCCTGACTTTATAAATCTACTCGAAGTGTATTCCGTATCTAGAAGTGTTAAGTTATGTTGTAAATTATTTTTTCTGTACCGAGAGTCGATACAAATGGTAGCTTGTAAGACCAGTACCATTGCTACTTCTTTTTATACCAATTAATTCACATTAATTCACGTTTTCGATCAAAACTGCCTCCTTAACGGCTCGGGCAGCTGTCAGACGAGCATTTGCTGGAATTAGAAAAGGTAATGCACAAAAGGAATGCGTTTCACTGACCAGATCCACTGCTCAAATAACAAACTCATTACCAGCGTATCGCGCAGCTTCCACGGTTTGCACTTCTCTGATTGCATTCCAATTTCGAATCTCGATAATCATACATGGAAACACAATTTTCCACGCGGCCCTTAAGCGGGTAAACTGTAACCGCGGAATTGCATCGAGCGGAAGGTAAACACTTCGCGAAAAAGAATTCTTCTCCGCCTGGATTATGTTACCACGTGTCAGAGCGCAATCTGCGATATTAAAAGAGAGATTAAAGTTTAGATTGTTCGTATAACATAGTTTCACTATTTTCAAAAGTTCAAAGCCTAACCCTTAGTTTAATCGTCGAGATCATTGACAACCTTGAAGAATCGTCTCTGAAATATCTTTGTTTCGGTACAATTTCGTTAATTGAATCCTATCGACGATCAGACATCGATTCTCACGCGAATGATAGAAATTGCGCGTCCTTCGATGGCACAAAGAACGCAAAGATTGCAACGGAAGGGGACACGGTCGTTTGATGTGACGTTGATGACTCTTATAGAGGGCCAGCGTGTAATTATACTATAAAGAACAGCACCAGCTGCAAGGCCGTTCGCGTTTGGACTTTTGTTCCACCCATAAATCCCCATGATTTCATTTCGATCATTTCATTCGATCCACGCGTTCCCTTTGTTCGAGTTATGGTCGGTGGTCGCATCCTGTCGAAAATATTGCTCGCTTCCGATCGAATTCAATGTCAACTTTTATACCATTCTTTTCACCTGAGGCTATTCAATCTTTTCAATGGGCAATCCAATTAACTCCAATTTTGAGGGGGTCAATATTTGATAGAAACTTGTACTTTTGATAAACCTTTTTTCCAGTGGAAATTGAGCGCACTGCATGATCAGTGAATTACTTTTAAACCAGAATTCTTCACGTTTCTTTAGGCTTCAGGGCAGTTACACAATTCACTTACTTTTCTGATATTTAAGGCGCTGTGAACTCGCCACAAATACTCCTGAACAGCGGCATAGGACCACGCGGAGATTTGAGTGCCGTTGGGGTTCCTGTCGTTCACGATCTGCCAGGTGTTGGCAGAAACCTGCACAATCACGTCGCTTATACATTGGTCTTCACCATCAACGACACCGACACAGCACCCCTCAATTGGGCCACTGCGATGGAGTACCTGCTCTTCAGGGATGGCCTGATGTCTGGCACAGGTATGCCCTTGATTAAGTTCGTTTATCAATTAGAGGTTCGACACCGTGCTTGACAAGATTAAAATAAGACACGTAAAGTTGATTCACTAGTTAGAAAATCAAAAGGACAGAAACTGTATATCGTCATCAACGTCAAGTGAAGCTAGCGCAAGTAGAAACGGTCAGTAATGGACAGACACGTTTTACAAGCTGTAGAAATAGGCAAAATTGTATTCGCGAACCAGTGTATAGCGACTGACCGACGAGACGTATATACGATTGAACGGTCAGATTATTATTTTTGTGCAATACTTTCAAATTAAACGTATGAAAGTAAATTTAAATTAACCCTGCGCGACACAGTTCCTTCCTGACATCTTCGATTAAGAGTCGAGCTCAGGGATCTGTATAACATATTATGTATATAAATAATTACAGTTTATTATTTTATTAGATGTCGTCAATTCCAGAGCTATAGTTCGTCTTCAGCGTCGCCTTCATTGCCCTTGCCAGATTCGATGTAAACGCGTTACAGACGTCAGGAATGTTACAAATGTTTAACAGATTTAGAGCTGGGAACATTCCCTAGCGAGTCGCGGGCGAAAGCGACCTAACCACGAGGCGTCGTTCGAAAAGGCGCGACGGGTAACGATGCGGAAAGGGCAAACTCGTCCAATCGTGCAAGTTGCATCCGAAACCACCGCTTCGAGGAACCCCTATGCAGTTATCCAGTGAAAGCGCGTTGCACAATGATCCTGGTTCGTGTTTGCCGATCGACGGTGTCGCAATCGTGATCGGATCGGCCTGTTTACCGTCATTCGAACCGATGTCGACATAGAAATCGGTCACCAGGGGGTTCCGTAGCAGTAACACCCACCCTGTGGTATCATGCTTCAGGAAAATTATTTAAACAACCACTCTGTGGACTTTTGAATAGAAACGAACTCGGTATCTCGGTATTTGGTTGGCCGGAGAGTTCGTTCGTTCAAGACATTCTTAGAAGCAGTATCGAAGCTAGAGGACACGTAACGTAAAAGGAACAACAATGTTAGACAACAAGATACGACTCGCTAAAGGTGGACGACAGCTACAGAAATTCCATCTATCGACCTAGAGAAGCCTATTACAGAGGGCGTTTAAAAGTCCACGTAGCAATTAAATATTTATTTAAATACGAAGAATGCCTAGACCTGGAGTATACCGTTGGAGAACGAGTTGAAAGTGTTTAGATTTTAATAAGGAAAAAAGAAAACGTAAAGACCCCATGTTCTACCAGCTGCCAACGCCAGCCTGCCTCGACGGATCAATTATCCTGAGCGGCATTTCTCGAGAGACCAACGTCAACCGTGCACCTCGTTGCAGAATTGGACCAATTAGCGTTTGATTCGTAACTCCATTAACCAACAGTTCCTGTATTTGTTTACGAGCGTAACAACCATCGCGCACGTTGACGATCGTTTTCGATGGCTGAAGTCGCGCGCGATCCGGCGCTGGAAGTCTTTTTACAGGATTCTAATCAAGCAGCTGCAATTTCCGTGAACGATGGAACTCCAGGTTACGGTGGATGGTATAATCAAGTATTTCACTTGATCGATAGATTGGAGAGAGACGAACAAAGTCGTGGAGTTCTTGCGACTTCAGAGAATTTGAAGAAATGTTTCCATATTTGCGAATATATAAATAATTATTAAGAATAAATCATGCTATTTCTTCTGTACATTTTCAGGAGTAACGACCAAGTTTGAAATACCATTTGACAATTACGTGATTGTTTTCCTTTAACATAAGTAGAACTAAACTTTTAACCTTAAGGAGTTCGCCTGTCAAGGTTTCTCTTGCTTCGACAAGAGTTTACTCGTTCGAATTGGGAATGACTCTCCGTATCGGTGTTTAATTGTTCGGAACGTATTACCCCTTTCGCAAAGCTCGATCGTTCGTGATCTGTTCTTCTTAAGGCGTTCGATACCAACATGGAGAACTGGTTCAGGACAGAAAATCGCTCGAGGGGGCCTGTTTTTGTAGTTTTCTCAATTTTCCGCGTTGAAGGTACCCAACGAGATTCAATTGGCTCAACCGCTTAACTCTCTATTTCAGATAGAAATAAAATTAACAGAAATATCACGACATACTCTCATTTCGCTTTTATTCATCGCCTTACGGCTACGAATTCAAACGAAGTACCTTTCACCGATTCTGTGGATTATTTAACAGGCATCTCCGAGGTGACGGCGATGATAAACACGAAATACGCGAACCCAAAGGAGGATCATCCGGATATTCAATTAATTTTTGGCGGTTATCTGGCGGACTGCGCGGAGACTGGCATGGTGGGCGAGTCGAAGGGAGCTAATCGCACGATTTACGTAATACCGACCTATCTGCACCCAAAAAGTCGCGGTTACCTTCGTCTGAGGAACAACGATCCTCTTTCCAAGCCTCTGATCTATCCGAAATATCTGAGCCACCCTGACGACGTGGCTGGCCTCGTCGAAGGTATCAAATTCAGCATCAAGTTGGCAGAAACTGGAGCACTCAGCAGGTACGACAATATTCGCTTCTCACTATTCAAGAATTATTTTATTACTTTATCTAAAATGCAAATTTGCTTTCCTCAATACGATCCACGGTTCTCGAACGCACGTTTCACCTTCCAGGTATGGCTTCCAATTGGACCGCACGCCTGTAAAGAACTGCGAACACCTGAAATTCGGCTGCGACGCTTATTGGGAATGCGCAGTGAAACACGAGACGTCGCCAGAAAATCACCAGGCAGGTTCCTGCAAGATGGGCCCACCTGATGATCCCATGGCAGTGGTAGACAACCAATTGAGAGTCAGAGGGGTCAGAGGTGTCCGCGTGGCCGACACCAGTGTCATGCCAATGGTGGTCTCGGGCAACACGAACGCTCCTGCCATCATGATCGGCGAGAGGGCCGCTGACTTCATCAAGAGGACCTGGATAGGCTGAGGAAATGCTATCGTTCGCTGAAAGAAATTTCTAATCGTCCTGTTTAGTTTTCACGGCAACGATTCTCGTCTCCTAACGTGCAGTGAATATTCGAACTGTAGCGAGTGTTGGTCCACGCGAACATCTTCCGAATGGTAGATGTCTGAATGATCTATTTTGATTACGTAAAAATATCTTGACACGTGTCGTAAAGGAAACTTGACGATTTCGAGGCAGATTTATGAAGTAAGGAAATGATTAAGTAAACGTGCAGACATTCACGAATAAACTTTTAAACTTTAAGTCTTTTACTGCATTAAGTTATCGTAATAAAATACAAGTATGATATTATTATCATAGAGTATATAGAGTACCGTGTAGATATAATGTAGGAAGGATAGGAATAAAATAAGATGGTAACCGTGTAATACTTTGATACCTGTTACATGTTCAATTAATTCTAACCATCAAGAATTTCAAGCACAGGTACGTATGAGAAACAATGCGCATTTTTCCAACTATCGCCTTGCTATAATTTCCAGGAGCCTGAATACACAATCCAGCATTCGTCGTAATACTTATTTCTACAACCTCCGAATGTCTCTTTTACCAAGACCTTGGTTGTTCAAGTTTAACTCCGATGTTACCCTGATTATATCTATCAACGGAAACAACCGGTCGGTCCTTGGAACATTGAAAAATACGATCCATAAACTATCTTAAGTGTCTCGATATCCTCGCGCGTTTTATTACTTTCGGACGACGTAAACTTTCCACCTCGCCTCTTAATCTCTTGCTTTTCCTTCGACTCGATGTATTACCGATTACCGATTCCTTTTATTCGGCGCTTCGGTCGATATTCGTCATTCTTTACAATTCGAAGCGCGGTTGTTGAATCAGAGACGGGCAGAAATAATATTGGAGTAATTTACGATGTAATTTCGCTCTGGAATCGAAACGATACCGAGCGAAAATTAAAATAAAATGAATCGACCACCGAGAAGCTACCCTCACCACGTCGTTTGATTCCTCCACCTTTCGATCTTTTGTTATTCCGATGAAATACGCGAACAGACCTCTGCTTCTTTAATGAAGAGATAAGAGATAATCGTGGAGGTGGCTTTCAACGCCCGACTCGGTTTAATCTGATTGCACGGTTTCTTTTGCAGTCGTCTTGGTGACCTTCTTTCATTGGCGAAATATTTCAGTGTAAGGCTAAACTCGAACCAGGTCAGATAGATAAATTCAACAAGGAAGAATGCGTGAAACGTGTGGGCGTAAATGTAACGAACTCAAGGAAAGTACTTATTGTTACTTAAATACGCCAACCATACGATATGAACATATATACATAGCGAACAATTTAAAAATTATTCAGAAACATTCGAGCGCGGAGAAAAAGTTTATCATGAAGATTAATCAGTGAAATATTGATCAATAGTTTCATATTTTTATTTGATAATGGAGCTGTTATATTTGGAAATGAAATAAGTTCACTTTAAAAATAGAAAATGATTTGACGGTAATTTTATTAAGATATAGATACCCTCTCTTCATATTTATAACCATAAGTTGATGAATTACACGTTTGAACACGTATCGTTATCGTTTTATTTGAAAAGCGTATCGAGAAATCATGTAACAGCTTATCGCACGCACTCGAAACGGCCCTGACTATTTTTAATAGTCAATTTTGCAAGCTGGATGTCACTCAAATGAAAGTTCTTCGAACGAAGAGCATTATGGAGCTACGATCTCCGATTATGACTCGTGTGTGACGGTATGCAAATAGTACCTTTTCATAACCTTTTCATCAATGATGTACTTGACATATTTCTAGGCACCAGTGTCGACGACCCGCGCGACTTCGAGGTGGCGTTATTAGTTAACCAGAATTATGTTGTATCGACTTAGGACCCATGCTGGGTTATGGGACACGAAGCAGTTTTCGAGCGAGCAGTGAACCTTGCCTATTCTTTATTAGTCTCTCAAAGACTGTAATGGAATAGTGACTCAATAATTCATTGCTTTAATTATAATATTATCGTAGGTAGGAAGAAAGAAAAATTATAAAAGGAAAGAGGTTTTATTTAGTAACATAAATAATCGAATAAGTCTCGGGTGCAAGAAAAATACAAATTTCAAGTGATGCATTTATTTTCTATATATGGTTAGTTTACTTCAAATACATAGTCACACATACTGGATGTAAGTAGTATACATACAGTCAGTCCCCTAAATATTCGTACCTTCTAAGTCTATTAAAAAAATCTATCTAAATTAAATAATAGACTTGATATTTTCAAATAAATATTTCATGTACATATTTATAATGAAACATTTATTTGAAAATATCAACCCTATCATTTAATTTAAAGAGATTTCTTTAATAGACATGGAAGGTATGCCATGGTCATTTCCAAATCAGTTTCATTTTCATTGATCGTCGTCGAACTTAAGCTAAGTGTACTTAATCGTATAAGACTAGATTCTCCCCTTTGTTTAATGCCAGCAACATCCAGGTTTCGTTTGAATGGTCGCGTGTTCGATCATGAATAACTTCGCCTCCGTTTGTTGCACTTATACATCTTCCGGATTTTCTGAATATCTCTCTTGCTGAATCCTTCCCTCTGACCCAGTTGGTTCTTGCTTGCTCCCTGGAACATTACCCCAATAAAGCTTAGAAGTTCTCTGGACGCGCAAACGTGGACGCAATTCGTGCTGTTTCCTGTTACCGTCAACCCTAGGATGTGGTTTCTAGGGATCTCGACTGGCCCACGCTCGCTCCTAAACTATTTCTACCTAATTTCAATTTATTCGATCGCTAATTTTCAATTGATTCAATTTTAACTATTTGCAAATCTCTGTTAAACAAGATCGCTCTTCCCTTTTTGATTTCGTCTAATTTTCCATCCACGTTATTTTTACAATTAAAGACACCTACGTCAAGAAACACGAAAACAGCAGGAATCGTGACAAGATTTACGTGTGCTTTCCACCGAATTCATTAAAATCGCCGACGACTGAGATCCGAGATAATAGAGAACGTCAACTTTTTTGAAATACCGACGTGTAACTCGATACGGGAACAAATCATGCCGCTATGAGAAATCCTTGATATTTGTAAGACATCTTTCTCGACTTACGAATTTGAGAACCTTGATAATTTCATCTGGATACATTCCGTACTCACTTTTGGCACGATGGTGGGCTGGCCGTTTCTGGAAAACGCGTTCGCCGAATAATGCATCACGCTTCCGTAGTCGTATCCAACGCCGAACGCGTCTGTGGTCCGTTTCGAGGCTTTCTCAAAATTCCCGGAATGACCTAAATAGATAGCAGCGTGTAGAGTGACCCATACACTTTTCGTTTGAACTTTGTAAATTTTTGTATGCGCGTTGCACGCAACCGCGACACGCATGGAGCAATAAATTTCAACGAGTGTTCTCGGACGTCAAAATGTATATTCATGCGGTGAATTTACATGTTTGAACGCGTAAACTGGGTCAAATTTATTTAATTCGCGTATGGACGCGACGCGTTTACGTTGTTGGGCCGAGAAAGCGGAGCAAAAATGAATAAAACGTTGAAAAATTGGGACTTTGGACAGAGGGAGATTTTAAGCTTTGGCTGACGAGGTAACCTTACCAAAATCAATGAAAATTTCGTGTGACTTTACTCACCGCTCAAAATGTTGTTCCACTGAATGGAAACGAACTCGTCCCTCTCGTATCGGCTCTGCTCGTGCAGGAATCCGATGACGTGCATCAACTCGTGTATCACCGTGCCTTTTTTCACCAAGCACCCCGGGACTTGAAGATTCACGTCCTGTCGTCCACCGATGCGCCCCACGCTGCTCCAGCAACCGCTATTCCCCGCTGTAATCCTGACGTAATCGCTCTCCTCGCCTTTGTACGGCTTGAACTTGATGCAGGTGTACTTGTGGTAATCGTTCATGGCGTCTGCGATCACTTTCCTCTGCTCGGCATCTGAAATTCGACGGAACCACGGAGAAACTCGTTCCGCTAACGTCATTTGGACCTAATTGTTAATTATTTGTTTGCAGGGTGCGATTTCTGTACAAGTCCCAGTGGCAAGGACCTTAACCAGTCAGGTGTGTTTGACAATTATATTGGACGAGAAGAAATGTCAGTATTTTGTGTCATGGCGATTGTATTCTTCTACACGCGTATATGTATGAAGAACAGTAACCAAGTTTGCAATGAGGTTAATAGCTTACTGAAGTAGGGGCTGAGGATGTAAGGCACGACACCACCAGGCCACCTCGCGGATTCCGCTTTCAGGCCGTTTTTCGCCAGCTGAGGAGGAAACAGGATGTCACCCTCCGCGTAGCTGCCCAGTTCTTCAGGGTTGCGATCCATGCCCTCGTGCCAGTTCGCCACGACTTCTCCGGTCGCATTGTCAGGAAAACGGTACAGGACCTCGCCAAAGTGTTGCAGATGAGCGATCACTCCCTCTGGACTGTCCACCGAGTTGTCCAGGACGTCGCGACGATGGAACGGCCAGCCAGACGTCGTTGACGCCGAAACGAAGACAAGCAAGGCATAGACGAGCGTGGAACGACTCATGGTGAGCTTCTTTGAAGTAGACGACGGAAATCTACGTTGCTGTTCGAGTCGATTCCACTGACGAAAATCGGCTGGGTCTTCCAGACTTTATACGCACCCGGGGAACCCCACCCGAGGATCTGCCCGATGCTTCCGTGCGGAAACGATCGGGGACAGTCACTGATAACCGTGGACTTTGGGTAACAGGAAGTCGAGATTTAACAGCTTGATTCCTCGAAGGTTCTCACGCGACCATCGCTGCCGTCTCGAGGTTTGGCGGGATCGTTGAGAAGGTGGGTGGTAATGAATTATTTTCCGACTACTTTTGGTGTTCATTATCCCCTTTCAACTTTTTCCTGTTTAGGTTCTGTTCATCTCACTTTTAGAAATTAATTTTATTAAAGGGTTGGTAATATATCAAAAACTTTAAGTCCATTCACTTGTAATTTGAATAGTGATCATCAGCAATATAAGGTCGAGTTGGTGGCACTCGATCATTTTGTAAGTCACTTTCGAGTCATATTATTTCAGGACGTTCAACAGTCACGTATCTAAAATGATTCGTGTCGAAAAAGAGCTCAATATCGATGGTTAAAATGTTTATGAGATTAAACTGTGATTGTACAAACGATATTTCATCGATTCAAAATGAATCGTTTCATTCGCGTTTATTTTACGTGCGATATTGACTCTACCAACGTTCGCATTTTCTCCGAAAATAGCGATAAAATGCGCCAGCGATACAAATTTGGAAATATTAACAAATTTTCAGAGAGTTAAATTTGCTATGAATTAAACACTGCTGTGATCTAACAAATCAGAGAACTTCTTAGCTAGAGAATCTATTAAATTAAAAATAACTCCTTGTTGCTCTTTCATTTTCTATTGAACAAACAACGCCACGCGGAAACACTTCTCCTTGATTGAAAAGGTGAAATATATTTATGGAAACGGAAGAGTGGTACCCAAATCGAAACCCTCGGTGGTTGACGTCGCCAGTCGAGGTATCAAAGTATTATTTACACGCCATTGGACCTTTCAGATTAGCATCCTCCTTCGCACTTTTATTCACATGCAAATCGCAGTGGACAAATCTCTATCATCGATACGAGGTGCTTCCCGAGGACCTTGCCAGATCCTTCACACCGCGGTGACTATGGCCGTCGAAGGTCGTTATTAAAGTCTTCCTTCGTATTCCACGCGGGCCCGTTATGGATTATGATATCTGTTCATTGGGAAATCTCGTGGTTTCTCGGTAAAAATCTCCTGGCGCGTAACGACCGCCATTTGTATCTGTCGCGTTTCCACGCTTCTGTCGAATTTATAATAACCGTTAATAAATAACCCACACGTCCCTGAGCGTTTGTCTTTTTTCGTGTTGCATAACATAATTAATATAAAGGAGTAGGTACAATGAGGCCTCGAGTTACGCAAAATTTGTAAGAAGAGGAGCCATCGGATTCCTAACACCTGGAATTAAATTCTGTAGTCTTTAAATAATTTGGAAACGACAGGGGTGAACTATCACTAATCATTGATAAGCCGAACTATGTATACCAAGGTGAGGAACCATTCGAAACCGGTTAAATGTGTATCTAGTATGTTCTAAACGTTACAGTTGAATTGCTAGGAGATAAATTTTACGCGACACCCTCCTGTTCTATTATGCGGACCCGATAATTGTAGCCCTAAGTTCCCGAATCGCTTCTATGCGACGATTTGCATTTACTAGAAACCGTGTGAATGTAATTTGCATTTAGGTCGACACTTCCGAAGTATAAAAGTGAAGCGAGCTGGAGTACATCTCTTCTAATCTTGCGGAGTTGCTACCGACAATGTCTTTCTTGAATTATCGAATTAAAGAAAAGTATCTTAGGTAAAGTGCCTTATTTAAGTAACGAATAGTATCTGTGTTGATAAATGTAACGATACATAGTTTCAATGATGGTTCATGCGCCGCCAGAGCATATCTAATTGTGTACATTACGAGGCAGGTGGGTTCAGTTCATCAGCAGCTGATTTCTGGCAGTGATGGCGTTTGAAAGACGCGCTAAAAACTCAAGCAAATAACCAGACGATCTAGCAGCGTCAGATGGCGTCAGAAGACTTGTGGCGTCCATAGCAACACATTTCGAATAGTGGCGCGCAATGTTACGTACGCTACTCACCAGCTTTCATTATAAATAAACGATTAATCTCGACGCCAGCGGTATACCTTAAATATCACTCAATTTCACGAGTGCCTCGACATGGAAAATCGCAATATTTAACATAAAAATGATTTTTCCTCGACTACTTTCATTTCTTAAATTTCTTGTCAAATATTACTTGTGTCTTCCTTCTTCTGTTCAAAAATCTTAGGAACAAAGTATTATCGTAAATTTCTAAGTCTTCACGAGTACAATAACATGTTTTATTAATATTGCTATATAATCTTGCTATCAGACTTTCTCTTCGTGCCTCTCAGTTCACTTCTTGTTAATAAGACGAACCTATGTCTATGTACAATTAATTTTTTCACATCGGTAAACTCTCCGAGGCGTCTGTGTGCGCACGTGTACCTGGCACACAGATGCCATGCGATATTTGTCAGCAACAGGTTCTAGCTCTGTCTTCCTCCCGAGCACTGGCACCGATTGTTCCCTTCTTTTCCAGGATAAAGTACCGTACTGCGACTTTAAGCCGAGTGAAAGCAATCTGCTTGGCCAATAGCCCCGGCATTCGTGCAGTTGATCTCAACGATGAAGGCGTGCGGTTTCCTATCATTACTCGCGATATTGTTTCTCGTTTTCAACGATGCTCTGTGTAAGTACTTATCAAAGAAACATCCCTTATTTACGTAGAGTCGCGGTGGAACCATCGTTTCCGTTCGTACAAGCCCTCCACCCTCGAGGAGGACCGTCACGAGCGAAAGTTCAATGGTGAACTTTCAAGTAGTTTATGTTTACAATATTGTATCGTAGTCGGTAGTAATTGGATGGAGAAATATTTTTCGCGAGAAGATAAAAAAATAAAACGATGATTAAAGCAGGGATGAGAAACGTGTGTGCTCGATAACGAGTAATACAATCGGAGACGACGTAGAAGAAAGTCTGGAATGTGTTTGACATTTTCTCCGGCATCTTGTGCAACGGAAATTTGACATTTCGACGCGGCCTTCGGCTGCGTTCCTCGGGGAAGATGAGTCGGATTCGTAGATTTCTCGATGTGGCACGTTCGAAGCGTTTGGTTGATCATTTTTAAATCGCAATCACAGTTTATCTTAGTCGTATTACTTTGGAAATATATATTGAGGTGATCCATGCATGGATAAAATAAATTGTTTGCCCTTACTAACTTGGAATTCCAAGACGTGGTATTCTTCTAAGTATTTTCCGGTAAAATAGAGCGCGTCTTTATAATTACGAATTTTTCATAGATCGCTCAGATATCGTTATAGAATGATTAATAATAATAAACGGTTTCCCCAAAAGCTCTGATAAGGCCGAAACACGATAAGGTTGTGGCTTGCTACGTCGCATCCTGGGCGGCGTACCGACCGAAGAATGGAAAATTTGGGATAAACAACATCCGCCCAGAACTTTGCACACACATCATATACGCGTTCGCAGGCTTAAATGAAACGACGTGGACGATCAGGAGCCTGGATCCTTACAAGGATATCGAGAATGGTAAATAGTTGAGGTATTTATTTAAATACACCGGTACACGTGTATAAAGTGGACTTTCTACTTTGTCGAGTTCTTTTTTTTTTTTTAATTATTTAGTTGGCGGTTTCATATTCTTTTGTCCAGTAGTTCTTATATTTTGTTTACGATCCAATCGTTACCTATTTCTAGCTATGTGACACCAAAAAAAAAACAAGTATTTTTATAGAGGGATTTTTAAAATCCCTTTCCTAAAAGAAAAGAAAATAATAGTTTATGCGAATTGAAACTCTTTTTCTCGATTATAAAGCAGCGAATATTCTGATCCTTATCAGGAGGCGGCGACTACAAGAGAGTGACGGAACTTCGTCTGAAGTATCCCGAATTGAAAGTCTCCCTCGCGATTGGCGGCTGGAACGAAGGCAGCAAGAACTATTCCGAACTTGCCGCGTCTCCTGACCGGAGGAGGAGATTCATCGACAGCGTGACCACTTTCCTCGGGTAGATAATAATTCAAGTCTATCCATCGTATCTTTTCATTCTTTTCAACGACGAACTTCCACAGGCAATTCAATTTCAATGGTTTCGACCTGGACTGGGAGTTCCCTGGATCTCGTGGCGGAGCACAGGCGGACAAGCAGAATTTCGTCTCGCTCGTGAAGGTTTCCGAACATCTTAATCGCAAAACAATTAAAATTGTATGTTTATACATTAATAACATAACAAAGAAGGTGCAATTTCCCATCAGGAACTGAGACAAGCGCTTAGCAAGCCTGACTATGTATTGACGGCAGCCATAAGCGCCAATAAAGGAGTGATCGATTCCGCGTACGATATTCCTGAGATTTCGAAGTACCTCGATCACATCCACGTGATGGCTTACGATTACCATGGCACCTGGAACAGCAAGGTTCTTCCTAACTCACCTTTGAAAGGTCAAGATGGCCTCAACGTGGTAAGAAGGAATACAGTATTTCAGTATTTCATCACGATACACCGTACTAGAAATTCTGTATACAAGCACTTTTTCTAGGAAGATACGATCAACTATTTGTTGAGCAAGGGAGCGCCTCCAAGCAAGTTAGTCCTAGGCTTGCCTATGTATGGAAGGACCTTCATACTGACCAGCAAACCAAACTCCACTCAAGAGAGCCCCATGAACCAGCGAAGCGAGCCAGAGGGGTTCAAGGGACCCTACACTGGTCAAAATGGTTTCATGGGATATAACGAGGTACGCCTCACCTATTTTTTTTTTTAGATTTAAGGGGTTTAGATTCAAGTCTTACGCCTTTTACTCTTTCAGATTTGCGAAGAAATAGTAGACAACCCCCAAAGCTGGAGTACAGGATGGGACGCAGAGAGCAACACGCCTTACGCGATCAAAGACGACCACGTCATTGTATACGATAACCCCATTAGTATGAAGACGAAGGTTGGTCTCGCTTTGCGTTGAATTGTCGACGAACACTGTCGCTGATCGTCTCATCTATGATTTCCAGGTCGAATACGCGATGAAAATGAATCTATCCGGCGTGATGATCTGGAGTATAGATACAGACGATTTTCATGGGCATTGCGCGCCCTTGGGGGACTCCTTGGACAAAACGGATCCCACCTTTCCATTGATGAGGTCGATCAACGTTGTCCTCGCGAATTCGAACATCCCCGAGAAGAAACCAGACGACTCGAAGAAGAGTTCTTCCGCGCGAATATGCTTCGACGTTACTACGTTAACATTTTTAGCGTTCCTCTCGTGGTATGCTTGAAGAAATACGGCGGTAGGGGATATGAAAATGCCAAAAATTTGATGAAAATTGTACGCACACCAAGGACTGATTCGTGATCTCGAAATAGCGATTCGAAAGAGTTCCTCTGAAACTGACTACAGTTAAATTTTAGATCATACTGGAGCTTTTATCATGCGTGTATATAAGGAATAAATAAAAACCACGTAACCGATCATATTGTAAGAAAGTGTATAGACGAATAGAAATATGAACTTAAATCGTACTCTTTCTTTCCTCCTTGTCTACAAATTGCGATAGAAAACGTACAGGCTATATAATTCAGAAGTATGTTTGTTTTTAAGCGAGCACTTCAGGTACACTTCAGGTACACTTCAGGTACACTTCAGTTTATCTTGTAGTGGTCGTCGTCTGAAGTCTTGTCTAGTTTCCTAATCGATAACGACAGAGCGTTGAAATGATTGGAAAGATAAAGGTCTTTCATAAAGATACTTCGTAGCATCGTTTTATTGAATTTAAAACTAGATTTACAACATCTCAGCTTATACACAGTTGCAAGGAGTCCTTGTAACGCATAGCTTCTCTTCGGCATTTCGAGCTTTGTGAAAAGCTCATTTAAATATCGGCTGACCTATAGGGAAAGTCCCTTTGCGAGTATTTCTTTACGTTATGAATACTTCTCATGCTTCATAAATAATTCTGATACGTTGTTCTGTGTATTTAGTTCGAGCGAATTAATTTCTTTCTTCGTCCTTTGTCCGCGACGAGACGTTCGTACTCCTACGAATCTCTGTTACCAATTCCCTTGTTTGTTCAAGGCGACTTTTGGCATAAATACCTTTTCTCCGGAATGAAAAAGGAGCGAAAAGAGATAAACAGGGACGTGGGAGGCTGGCGCCAAACTATTGTGCAAGATTGGCAGAGATCCAGTGGAAACTGCCTAAGGACGTTTGATCCTTCTCCGTGAATTATCAAGACCATTTCCATATCGTGTTGACAAAGACACGCTTATGTTGCAACATGAAGTAGAACACGATAACATCGAGCATAGATGTTATCTACTTGAACTTCGGGCGCCTAACACGTTTACCCTCTAAAAGAATTCCTTTTTATATTAATTTCCTTTTATAAAACGCTGTTTTTATAGATTATCCTTTAAACAGAATGAAGAATAAAAGTTTTTTTGTACAAAGTCGTTAACGAATTATACGTCCTTAACATTGATCTACTCCTTTTAGAAACCCTCTCGTAAAGATACACTCTTTAAAATAATGACGAGTAAGCCAGACAATCTAACTAACGATACACAATATTTTTTTTTTTATTCTCGATATTTCCAGATTTCTTCAGCAACGTGCTGCGAGTGTCGCTACACGTACACGACATTTTTTTCGGTGTTGTAAATGTAGGCGGTGCCGGAGAGGTAGCACGTTGCTCCAGTTTGGAAGTGAATGTTTGTTATGAAAAAAATGTAGGTCAGTAATTTCGGGGCTTCCACACACGTACAAAGATCGATCATCGGCATCGAGTTACGCTCGAGGGTTACGTAAACCCCCCCTTTGCCTGCTGAATTAGGCTCGATTTTTGTCAAACAAGGACCAGTTAAATTATCACGCGAATCAGAACTTACTTCTTGAATCGACGTTTACCTCGGAATCAGTCCCTGACCGGCGTTCGAATCGAAAGGAACCACCGAAATCCTCGATCGAGCTCTCATCGATTGAGTCTCAACTTGTGCGATTCTGTATTTTAACGTAAAAGAAACGCGACAGTAAATATTAATCGATTAAAAACCATGATGTGGTGAACTTTATCTAAATTTATTTTAATAGCAGTTTCAATATTAAGTACACGCGGTAATTGGTATATTGTACTTAAACATCGCTGACTATGTTTGTTCACCTTATCGTATTCACGAGTAAGTACCATAAATTTAAAGCTCCTTTTTGTTATGTTTTTTCTTTATAGTAAATAGTGTTCCAAGGGGGTGACTTCTTCCCTCATTTTAAGCTAATATTTTTCAACTCTTCAGTCCTCTCGACGATGGCGTTCGGTGGCCACTATTTCAACAAGGATGGAACACCGTACGATCCTTATCACGATTTACACTTACCCCACAATCCACCGCTTTATCCGACTTATCGCAGGGTGCCTCGTACCGGTTTCACTTGCCAGGGCTTGGAGAACCAGTTGTGGGCGGATCTTAGCACACAGTGCCAGGTAAGGGCAATTTTAATTACAATACCTGTATAGTTAGCCGTGAAACTGAGTAACAGGATGAAATTCTTATTTGAAAATATACCGGTCTTATTGGAAAGCTCTTTATGTTTCTTGCTGTATATTCAGCACTCCTTCTTTTAGTGATAACTATAATAAAAGTGGAGGAAGATAAGACTATTCCTGTTATTTTTACTCCCTGATCTAAATTAATGCAACCTGCATTTGAAAATTTGTTAAGGAAGCTTATATAATTTTATGAGCTTAACATCATGGTCAGAATAAACAAAGATACACCAAAACCGTTTTACCCTTCCTTGTAAGGTAGAAAAGCTACTTAATTTATCAATCTGTTTCTTTTTGGGCTCAATTCTATCTGATATAATCATCTCTTTACTTTTTTAATCATATTCTTTAAATATTTATTGAATCACCCCGCCAAAACGTGGCAAGCGACGCTATAGCCATCTCGCGGGGGATAGGTGGAACTAAAATTCCGACTTCCGTACAGCGCACCACCGGGAAAACGCCCAAGCTTGTCCTCGAATAGTTCCCATTGTCAACGCTAGATGGCGCCATTTGTATGATCTAATAAAAAATAATTTTTTTAAGGTTTGAAAAATGATTTTCATTCATATTTTAATATTGCGATGCTTGTCTACTAATTTGTTTTTTAATATAATAAAAAAAATTTTGCGACCCTTATAAATGGCGCCGTCTAGCGTTGTCAGTGAGAACTATTCGAGGACAAACTTGGGCGTTTTCCCGAGAGAGGCGCTGACCAAACTCCGAAATTAGTTCGGTTATTCCCCACCAGGTGTTGATACGGGTATACGTTCAATTTCTTTTTTAATTATGCCCAAAAACAAATTAGTGAACAAGCATTGTAATATTAAAAGATGAATGAAAATCATTTTTCAACCCTTAAATAAATTATTTATTATTCAATTACACAAATGGCGTCATCTAGCAGTGACAGTGCGAACTATTCGAGAACAAACTTGAGCGTTCTGCCGTAGATGGCGCTGATCATAGGTATAGCAGATAGATCCCTTTGTTATCATCATATTTTTTAAAAGCAACTTAATATAATTAATCTTCTTTAATGCAGAAGTAGATTAACATACAATTATGAACAAAATACAATTTATTTTTTAGGCATATCACCTTTGCCACGATGGACATTTGGTCTCCAGCCATCTCTGCGTGAATGGGACTCTTTTTAATCAACAATTTCAAGTCTGCGATCAATTTTACAATGTGCGATGCGGCAGTCCCTACGGCGATCTATAATATTATAATAACAGCACTGTAATTTTCCTTTGATTTGTTTTACTTTATGTTATACAAAACTGTAATATAATGACACGTGTAATGTCCAGTATGATAGTGTAATGATTTCTTTTACAAATAAACATGTTTAAATTCTTGAATCCCTTGATATTCTACGTTGCTTGAATTTTAAGTCTCCTGATCATCGAATCATCAAAGTATTCAATCGTCATTTGAAAAAGCAAATAGTCAACTTCTCTAGGGACTTTAAGGAATTCTTTTAGGGGGTAAACGTGTTAGGCGCCCGAAGTTCAAGTAGATGACATTTCAAACTGTTTGAAACTACTGAAATCTACTGAAAACATGGCGCTCTTCAGTAAAGGTGATTGGTATACTCCTGCACCGTTTTGGCAAAATGGACCGTCACCAGGTGCATTTTACAATTTTCCTGGAGATTCTACGCAATCCAGTGTTGGAGGATTCCAAAGATCACAGTAAAGTCTCTATTGTATATTCATTTCCCGTTCGATATTAACTCATAAGAAATTGCATGTCATGTCGCTTCTCGTGGATGTTAATTATGCACTGTTTTGGATCAGTTAAAACTTCCCTAATTATTTATACTCCCGTAAAATTACAATTTGGCGAAAAGTATATATCTTTCGAACTTATGTTTACGTTTCGAATCATTCAATGCATTTCTAACCTTATTTTAACGTTACAGTAGACTTATTCACAAAGTGAAATTGGTTTTATTTTACAGGGCTCCAATGACAACTGGTACATCTGTAATTGGAATTCAATTTAAGGATGGTATTCTCATAGCAGCTGACATTCTTGGATCCTATGGATCACTGGCTCGGTTCAGGAATCTTGAACGAATAATGAAAGTCAATAACAACATTATTCTTGGTGCAGGAGGAGACTATGCTGATTATCAATGTCTTAAAAGTAACATTGAACGAAAAATGTATGTTTTTATTATTGTCTTCTTTGTATTTTATAATTTTTTATTCTATTGTACATATGTATTATAGCCTTGAGGAAGATTGTCTGGATGATGGTTTATCTCTAAAACCAAAAGCTCTTTATTGTTGGTTAACTAGAGTCATGTATAACAGAAGATCAAAATTTAACCCATTTTGGAATAATTTCATTATTGGTGGTATAGAAGGTGATAAGTTGTAAGTATTTTGTTTCTTTTCTCATACATCAATTTCATATGCAACATTCATTTAAATACTTTGTATAGATTTTTGGGTACCGTGGATAAACTTGGTACAGCTTATAGTGATCCAGTGATTGCGACTGGATATGGTGCATACATGGCAACACCTATTCTGAGAAAAGCTCATGAAGAGAATAAAGAGATGACAAAACAGGAAGCAATAGATCTTGTATACAAAGTAATGCAAGTTCTGTTTTATAGAGATGCGCGATCTTTCCCGAAGGTAAGTCGTGAATTATATTCAAATCATATGATATAAAAAAACACCTAACCTTATGTATTTGTAGTATCAACTTGGTATAATCACAAAAGATGGAGGTACTGAAATACAAGGACCGTTAACGCTCGACAGCTATTGGGGACCTGCTATCATGTAAAGATGAATATGAATAAACTTTTTGTTAATAAAAGTATTTACAATAAAAGTATACCATTGCTTAACCTCTCATATATATATAATTTATTTGGGACATTTACACAAAGATGGAAGGGATAATTTTACAAAGTTAACTAGTCAATATATCACAACCCACATCGGTAATTAAAATAGTATGTTCAACTTGAGCAGTGCGCGAATTATCAACCGTGACAGATGTCCATCCATCTTCTAAAATTTCGATTTCCGTGTTACCGGGAGTTAAAATTGGCTCGATAGTAAACGTCATTCCGGGCAGCATTTTTCCGGGAAAATTATTTGCTAATGATAATAAAATATATAACATATTAGTCTAATATATATACATACATATAAGAAATACAAATATTAACATACCGAAATGTAAAATATCTGGTGGCCCATGAAAGTAAGTACCTATACCATGTCCTGCAAATGCTGGGATTACAAAATATTCATTTTTATTTGCAATCTCTTGAACAATATTTCCTGAAAGTTAAACAGAAATGTATAGATTCTCATTTCCATTTTAACTATTGCAATAGTTACCTATGTTGCAAAAATTTTCATTTGGTTTACAAATATTAATGGCATGTTTTAAACATAATTCTGTCACACTTATTAATCGTTTGGCTTCTTCATCGCATTCATCTACCTCAAACATTTGAGAGCAATCTCCATGGTACCCATTTAAATATACCTAAATATAAAATAACATAAACTGTTACATTTTTATATAAATGCATACACCTTAAAATTATATTTTCACTCACTGTTACATCAATATTGAGTGTGTCTCCTTTTTGCAGTGGTCTAGTGTCTGGGATACCATGACATGCAACATTATTAATGCTAGTACATATTGATTTTGGGAACCCTCTGTAATTAAGAGGGCTAGGATAAGCACCATTATTTATAATCATTTCATGGGCAATTGCATCTAACTCATCTGTGGTTATGCCAGGCTATAATAAAACTGATTAGTTTGGCAAAATAGTCAATTAAATTTGATGTTAACCATATATTAGATACCTTTACATGTTGCCCAATATGATTCAACACTTTTCTGGCAAAAAAGCAGCTATCTCTCATGCACTTTATTTGATTTTTATCTTTAATTTCAGGTTTCTTTGGACCTTCCCTTGGTATAGATGATTGACTATAAGATGGCTTAGATATACACGATGGTACTTTCCTAATCTCAGAAACTGGCCATGGTTTAACAATTTCATAATTGCCAAAAATATTATTTACAACTTTTTGTGGTGGTATCTAAGAAATGAATATAATAATTAGACAAATATTTGTACACAGCAAAAACACTTCTCTGGTAGTAAACATACATTTGACTTTCTTTTAAACAAATTTCTAAAAAACATTTTATGACAATGTTTTATAACTATGTTTACGAAGTATAATAAAGTGCATAAATGTAAACAGTATTACTGTATCAGACTTTATACTTTATAATTTTGTATTCGAAATGTTTATCTTCGTTCCTAAAGAGTTGTCATGATACATTTCATTCAAAAAAGCATGGTAAAATATTATGTAATAAAAAATTACAGTGCCATACTAAAATTTAAAATTTGGAGTGACGACATGATAACAAAGAGCCTGCTAACACTGAACTTTAAATATACAATAAATAATACTTCGTTCAGCAATAAGCAATAGCTGTAAACAAAACCACGTGACTTGCGATAAAACCTCATTGGTCCAGAATAATACTAAATGGGCTTGTGTCTAGGTACTCGAATGTCATAAATATACATGTGGAGTCGCGTTTACGTCCTGTACGATCGAGTATTTTGATTATTTGTTGCTTTGAACATGACGTCTGACAAGTAAAACTCTAACCTCCTCTGGTTTCTGTATTTACATTGATTTACGTATAGCATTTTTAGCGAGACTCGTTTTGTGACAGTAGCTATCATGGTACGTGCTCACGAAAGTTAGATGCAAATAAAACTCAGAAATGTAAATGTTTTAGGTTCTAAATCATGGAGTTTCAAGTCCACAAAAGTCAACATTTCTGACACTTATCGTTCCTCGCGTTTGATCAAGGCTTAAACGTTTCCCAAGCTATTCAAAACTATTGTATTTTCTATGGAGAAGGCTGTATCAATGGAGAAGACACGAAACTTGGTTTGTGGGTGAGTCCCACATTGAGTGTCGACAAGATTCATTGTTCAGCAATTGCTAACTTCTTTTGCTTGTCTCTCGTTGTCACTTCCATCAACAACATTGATCATTTCTGAAGTTTATCATCATTGGCAATGAGACATGATGCATGTACATTAATATGAAGCAATGGATGGTTTTAAGCCTTGATTAAACATGAGTAGCAATAGCCTGGGAATGTTGCTTTTTATCATTTGACACTCCATAATTTTGAGATTGAAACATTTGCATCATAATGTTGAATTACATTTGAATTTTATCTAAGAATGTGGCATTTTTCATAATACAGTTTGTGTTTAAAAAAATGTACAATAAATGTTTAACTTACAGGACAATGATGCTGCTGCTTTGCAAAATTTGGAACACCTTATGACAGAGTTTTTTTCTGCAGAGACAAGTAATGAAAGAAAACGGATGATTGAACAAAGTTTTCAGGAGTTTGCTGGACAAATTGATTCTTGGCGGCCTTGTTTGCATTTTTTATCTTCTACTAACAATCATTATGTTAGTATGTTTGCTCTGTCCACCTTGGAGGTATGTATCTACATATAAAATTATGATGGAATACTTTCACTATAGAATACTCTTATAATATTATTCTAGACAACAATTGGCAGAAGGTGGCCAATTCTTCCATGGGAGGACAGAGCTCTTACAAGATCAACCTTATATACATTATCATTAGAAAGAGGTGTAGCTCCTTTTGTAAGAAACAAAGTAGTCAAACTAGTTGTAGATATTGCTAGGCATGACTGGCCACATTTTTATCCAGATTTTTATTCAAATATTTTACAGGTGTGTAAATATACTAGTATAAAATTTTTATTTTGTATAAAGTATCTTCAATTTAAATAAATGTTATTGTGTATATATTTACAGCTATTAAGTCACAAACATACAAGACTGTTGGGTCTCATCTACTTAAGAACAGCTTCAGAGGAACTAGCAACTCCAAGAGAAGATTTACCAATGCAAAGAAAGAATGAATTGTTCAGGTTTCTCAGTGCTCAAGTACCTCTGACTTTGGATACTCTTGCAAGTATGGGTTTTTGTGTTAAAAATAAAAAAGTTATTGAACAAAAATTAATATTATTTTTCCAATTCAGTACTTTTAAAAGAGACAACCAAATTACAAAGCCGCTCTGGAACAGTCACACCACCCCCATCGCCTACCAGCGGTCAAACTGTAGCACCTGCACGAGCTATTTTGGATGTGGAAGGATTAGCAATAGGAACCAGCGAGGTGTGTATAGCGACGCTGGATGTATTAGCACACTTGTTTAGCTGGATTGAATTATCGGAACATATTTCAACAAACTTACTGAACGCCATATTTACCTGTGCCAGGTATCACGATGCAATGGTAGGGTTCTATGTTAAACGTTACAAAATATTATCACGCAGTTAGGCGATATTCTAGCTAACTGTAAATTTTATTAATAGAATGGGAAGCAGATAGAAATGGCTGTACAAGCTGTGACCACGATAAATGAACTTTTATATCGGCCATTGTGTTCTCCCGATGTTACCGATAGGTTATTGGTAGAAATATTTCAGAATGGAATTACGTTATTTCAATTTATGGAACGTTTGGATTCAATAGACGATAGGTATCTACTCGTCAAGTTAAATAATTTTATATTAAACCTTAAGCATTTTTATAGACGAAATATAATATTTTTAAATGAGGTACATTGCATTTCCAGTTATATGGAGAAATTAACAGAGTTCTTACAATTATTTGTAACGAATCACCTGAAGAGAGTTGAGTCATGTCCTAAATTTCCAGTGAATACGTTACTGGAAGTTTTGTGTCATCACACTTTTCAACAATGCTCAACGGCGAACGGATATCTAAGATGCTTAGACGTGTGGACCACTCTTTTAGAAAGCACGCAAGCTCAGTATGCGCCGGTAGCGTTAGCTCTTGCCGAGAGAGTACTGCAGAAGATGAGTTTCAAACTTAATACGCGGGCACTGAAAGATCTTGACACAGAAAGTTTAGACGAAAATGTGAGAAAATTCACGAAACTTGATTTTAGTTGTTTTTTGTTTACGATACATTTACGATACATACATACATCGAATAATTGATTACAGGAAGAAACTGAATGGCAACATTTCTTAAGATGTAATATAGAATGTTTAGCGAAGGTCGCAGATATTTCTCCTATGCCAGTTTTCACATTACTGGTAAAGTTGCGTGTAATTGTAGATGTATTGAACTTAATTTGTAGGTTATGATTCTTGTAAATTTTTTTAGTATCGGTCTTGGAGAGAAGGACTAATAATATTTGGAGAATTAGGTGCTGCTATTGCTAATAATCAAGTAATTTTGTTAAACGAATCGGAGGCTTCCAATATACATGCACATTTGCGAGATTTAGCTTCGACAACCCAAGCGTTAGCTAGGCTATATTCACTTTTTCTCGGTAAATTAATTTTTTCGTACAAGTAATAGGATTGTAATATTTGAAAACTTTTAACTGTATCATTCAATGACAGGAGATGAACAAAGTATCGATCAATCGTTAGCTGAGGAGGTAGTATCTCAAACATTAGATGCATGTAAATTTGCAAATATTAACCACTTATACAAAGCATCGCTACAACCAGCTGCAATCGTAATAGATCTCATAGAAGTGTGAGTAACATTTAGCAAATAGGGCGTTTATAAAATAGAATGAGTTTTATTTTCACGATATATTTTGTTGGTTAGACATTCACAGTTATTAGCATCACTTCAAGCTTGGTGTCATTGGATAGCCAACAGACCAGAGAAAGTTAAAGAATCGCTTTGTCAACGCTGCATCGATTCGTGTATTTTGGCATTAGATTATGCAATATTCTGTGATGATCCGCCGCCAGCCAGTCTAACCCATTCTGCCACGCATTTGTTTCAAAGCATTACCGCTATTTTGAAACCAATTTTGTGGGATGAACCTACATTTAGAAATTCAATTTCTATGATATTGTACCCATATATGAAACCCGATACGATAAAGGTGTTGCGCAGGGCATTAGTAAACGCAATTATTTTACCGCACGGCGATGGAATTATCCGAGAAAGACTATTAGGTACACACGCATAAAACGAATAAATAAAACTAATAATAACTGTTGAGTATGCAAATTGTACTACAATTAACCATGCAAACAGGTACCATGGTATCAACGTTATCTACGTCTTTGGGTTCAGAGGGACAACCTGTGCCTTCAGAAGCCACAATTTCAATGACGGTAGTGCCATTAACTCAGTTACTAGAAGACTGTTCTTCCTCGTCCACGACGATAAAGAGAATGTTGCATTCGTGTTTGGGATCAACGATAAATCGAATATTAGAATTGTTGCCATACATGATAAGGTGTCAAACTGTATGTGAAATTTTGCTGAGTTTTTTGCATTCGGTATTTTCAGTATTACAGCAGCAATTAGGGCCTGAGTTTACTCAGAATGCAGTTCAAGGAATGTTGCATATTTATACTAAGTGGGTAATTTAATTTTTATTATTATAACCTACTACTTTCAATTCTAGCTTGTAAACAAAAATTTTGTTTAATACGCTTCCAGGGAAAATATCTCCGCGGGACCTGCGTTAGATCAATTGTTAGAAATTTTAGTATTGGTCGTGTCGGCGCCTAGTAGTGCATTTAAAGCATTTGTCCCTTCAGTGACCAATTTATGCTTAGGTCAAGTGTGGCCAGCTATCGGAAATAATCTTAGCGTGCATCCAGATACGACGCTTGTTTTATTAAAACTTTTCCATAGGTAACGAATGAGCCGTCTAACGTTCCCACATTGTATTTTACATAATAATTAATTTAAAATTTTTATTTAGTATTCTTATGCATCGATGGCAATACTTTTACAATACCTCTGTATTACGCACCCTCGGTCATACCGATGAAGAAGAATTGGTTGAGCACAAGGAAGAATTGGTCGCAATTTTAGAAGCTTTTGGTCAGGCTCTTCTTCAGCCAGATGTAAATATATTCCGACAAAGTTTGCAGAGCCTTGAACAATTGAACGTACGATGGCGACTTTATCAACGATCGGTGTTCAAGGTTCATTTACTCGAGAGATTTTTAATGGCATTATTCACTGTTCTTTTTCAACAGTGAGTTCGATCAAATACTTAGACCATAATTTATCGCTTTAATACACGATGTACTTTAACAATATCCATTCTCAGGTCCCATAATTTATTAGCAGATGAAATTGCAACAGCTGTTCATAGTTTAGCTTCTGTTAATATAGCATGGTTTTTTGGACATTTTCTGCCGACGTTTTTGGCAAGTTGCGAAGGAGTAGACGACATGCAAAAAGCCACGCTGTTAGGAAACTTCGATAAATCTACGGTGAGTTACTTTCGAAAATATAATTTGTTCAATTAACATTTGCAGTTATTTATGACGCTAATTGAATATTGATAGGATCAACCAACTCTAACGAGATCGGTGCTTCAACTAATCTCCGATTTACGATGCTATCAATTTTGTCGACCTGGCTGAAATAAAAATAATCTAACGAAAAGGTTGGATTACGTTGACACTGGTTGATACAATTTCAACATTGAAATTTAAAGGAACTAGCATTTACGAAGAATCTCCATTTTCTGTGCCTCGAGATGACTACCAAAATTTCTAACTGTAAAATGGCAAAGGACGAAATGTTTTCTAAATCTATCGATGTGTGTAAATCACTGCCGTATATTGTGATGTTGTGAACGTTATCGTTACAGAATAAAACGCGTTTTATAAATATTTTTATGTGACATAATATTTTTTACTTCAGTTTGTCCTATAAACTTAATTTTTAAACCTATCCCCATCAGAAAAAAAACATACAAACGTGTTTCCGATATAAGTCTCACTTATCGGGATGGAGAAGTACCATTATAAGTAATCATAATGTATGCGGTAGATTAAGTAATCGATTCTAATGTGTCTTAAGATATTTCTTGTTTTATTTTTATCATATCCCTCCTTTGGTTCCTGATAAGAGAAGCTGCTCTGATAAGACTCGATGTTATTACATTGCATTATAACATTTCACGAGTTGGTAGCAGACAATTTGCAATGTTTCGTTTAATCTCTCGAAGTACTAGTCGCGTTTCTGAGTTACAGATGGTAAGGTACTTGGTGACTGACCCGAAGTACGGGTTCTTAAATGAATTAGGTCTTACAACAGAGAATCCCGGTCTTTACGATGGGCGATGGGGAGGATCTGGCAAGGTATTGTTAATGGAAATTAATATTCAACAACGATAGAAAAACATTAATTTTATCAACTAGGTTATAGAATCGATTTCCCCGTCAACTGGCCAAGTAATAGCAAAAGTTCGAACGTCAACTGCACAGGAAGCAAGTAATGCTATTACAGAAGCAAGAAAAGCATGGCCACAGTGGGTATCACTGCCACCACCTGGAAGGGGAGAAATAATACGGCAAATTGGAGAAGATCTTCGACATAATTTAAAACCCTTAGGACAATTGGTGTCCCTAGAAATGGGTAAATTTTTATAATTACAAATTAGCGTTCTTTCGTTAATTTATCTTAACTCTAATCGTATACTTCGTTAGGGAAAATATTGCCAGAAGGTATCGGTGAGGTTCAAGAGTTTATTGACATATGCGATTATGCCGTTGGGTTATCTAGAACATTATCAGGCAAAGTCTTGCCGTCAGAAAGAAAACATCATACGCTTTTGGAAAAATGGCAACCCGTCGGAGTTGTGGGAGTTATTTCGGCGTTTAATTTTCCCGTTGCGGTAAGTATAACTTCGACTAATGAAAATATTTAAAAAAAAAAAGCTGTAACGAAAAAGAATAATATTACCGAAGGTGTATGGCTGGAACACTGCTATAGCATTGGTTTGTGGAAATACAGTAGTTTGGAAAGGAGCACCCACTACTCCTTTAGTATCTATTGCGACTACTAAAATTATCGCGGGTGTATTAGAACGAAACGGCATACCAGGGTCTATCGCGTCTTTGGTAACGGGTGGGTCAGATGTTGGCGAAACTATCGTAAATGATAAACGGTAAGTCCAGAGACATTTAGACCTGTTAATTCAACTGTATTATATATAGCATTATCTTCTATTTCTATTTCGAAGTGTACCCGTGGTTTCATTTACCGGAAGTACTAACGTCGGAAGAAAAGTGGGTATGAAGGTTATCGAACGTTTCGGAAAACCTATATTAGAATTAGGAGGCAACAACGCGTTAATAGTTGACGAAGATGCAAATATGGAAATGGCAGTCAGAGCAGCAGTGTTTTCTTGCGTGGGAACAGCAGGACAAAGGTGTACTAGTACTAGAAGATTGATTCTTCATCGTAAAATAAAAGACGAATTTTTAGGTAACATTTAAGACAATAATTTTAAAACAGTGCGATGATATAAAAAATGTCGAAGTAACAAGATAATTTGTAAATTTTGTAGGAAAAATAAAAAAAGCGTACGAGAGTATTCTGGAGCGGATAGGAGATCCTTTAGAGAACAACACGTTGTATGGACCATTGCACAACCAAGACGCGGTAGATGAATATAAGGTAGTAATATTTTATACAAATTATTATTTCTTTGCGATCGAGAATAAACTAATTATGATATTTTACAGAAAACTGTAAATAATGCTCTGAAGAACGGCGGTAAAATTGAATTTGGCGGGAAGCAAATAGACAGACCAGGTTTTTATGTCGAACCAACAATTATTTCCGGTTTATCGCCGGATGCAGAGGTAGTTCAAAAAGAAACTTTCGCACCGATTGTATACGTTTTCGAAGTGAATTCTGTAGACGACGCAATTGCTCTTAATAATGGCGTAGAACAAGGACTAAGTAGTTCTCTGTTTACTAGACGTATGGAACATATATTTCAGGTATGCTATGTAACTATATCTTATACCAGCCGTTATGTCCGCCATGACGCTACGTCATACCAGCGTTACTAACGACACAAATATTGTCTTACAGTGGACGGGTCCCCATGGTTCTGATTGTGGAATAGTAAATGTTAATATTGGAACTAGCGGTGCAGAAATAGGGGGTGCATTTGGGGGAGAGAAAGCTACGGGTGGTGGTCGCGAGAGTGGAAGCGACGCATGGAAACAATATATGCGACGTCTAACTGTCACTATTAATTATGGAAATGAATTGCCATTGGCTCAAGGCATCAAGTTTGAATAGTTGAATAGAATGCACAATCCATTTAGTGAAAATATGTCAGTGATTTAATTCAAATCGTATAAAATCCACCTGAACGTCTACACAGGCTTTTTTATGAAATTTGTATGCTTTTGGTAGATCGTATCTCAATTCTGCGATAACCTTCCCTTTGGCTCCGAATCGTGCAGCTTTTTGGAGAATGTAATTACGCGTACTTGTTTTATGCAATGAATACACGGTATTTGATGCAAGTTTGATTGCGATCTCTAGAAATTTCGTATCTATACCTGCATTATGTTTTGTTCCAAAAGGTGGATTCATTATCACCGTATCAAAATATTTTTCGAATTTACCTGCAATGCAATTGTAAACGAAAAACTCATGTATTATTTTTTAACAAATAAATTTTATATATTCATATATACCTGGTAGATACTGAAGTACATCGCATTGTACAGCTTCCACGAATAGTTCTATTTCATTGCAATTTCTGGTTTGAATTTCAAGTGCATCAGAGTCTATTTCAAAGCCTATTACATGATTTGCTCCAAGCATTTGTGCCCCAAGTGACAAGATACCGCATCCACAGCCTAAATCAGCTACTGTACGTTGTTCTATATCATTAAATTGGGACTGGGCACTATACAACATACGTGATGCAATATGTGCACTAGTACAGTACTGTTCAAGTAATATTTTTGGTTTATCAAACCCATCCAACTGCTGTAGATATTCTTCTAATTCACGAAGTTGTATGTTAGCCATTTCCTATACTTAGTTATCAATTGGTACTCTGTATTATTCTCCAGTTTCATAGGAGATATACTCAGAAACTATTCGACTCTTATGTGTATTCACTTTCTCTACACTTATTTACATATACAGTCTTTGTAACCATTTATTTACAATTTCGATATATGTTAATTAATTAGTCTTTTATTTAGTATCAAACCTGGGAAGCACAGGTAAAATTAGATTGCCAAAAGAAGAGTCCTGTGTCACAAAGTATCCTGATGAGGCTGCATGTGCATTATGCAAGGCAGCTCTTTGCGATGCACTCATTGCAACACCATCAGTGGGTTGTGTGGAAGGCTAACCAAGAGGTATATGAAAAGTATATAAAACATACAATAGTATGTCTTACAATTTAGATAAATTTACAGTATACGAATCAAATCTTTACCAAACTAGAAGGAGAACCTGTTGATGTAACAGCTAATGAAGCATTCAATGTTGGTGCCACACCTTGTTTTAATAGCATCTGCTTCTTCAGTTGTAATTCTTCTAAGATTTTTCTGTTTTGCAATTCTATAACCAATCTAAGTAAAGACTTCGCTTTATGTTCAGAAGAATTATGAAATTATGAATGATAATACCTCTTGAATTTGATTGTGAAAAAGCCATCAAAAATTTAGATTCCTTGTTTCGAAATAGGAGAATAAGTTTTACAATTCCTCCAGTTTATGGAACGAAAAGACAAATGCCTAATCGGAAACAGGTTACACTGTCGCTCGCTTTTAATCTATCCGTCAATTCTAGTTTAAAAAAAAATACAAAAAAATATGTACTTAGCATAAATACTTCGATCGCGAATAGGTCGATGCCTTCGAACGAAATATCAATATTTTGACAATGTTTACATTTCGGAATAACTGTGCGTTACCTTAACCTCTTTAAACGAACAAACTTTGAAAACGTCACTTTACTTCTCTAATATCAGTGTCATAAGTATATTTCCATTTAGATAAAATCTTAAAAGCTTCTACGATATCGGTATTCATTCAATGCCCCCGAAATATTATTGCGATATTTTAAGATCGTTTAATCTCTCTCTCAGATGTAAATAAAATTAATAAAAAACTCCCTAGTGGTCATTATGGGCTATTACGGCAAATTTTCAAGTTTTCAGTGATTCTCAACCGGTGGCATATGACCTTTCTGGTAGGATTTCTGGTAGGACCGTATTTTCTGGGAGCTACGAAAATTAGGGTGCATCCACACGTACAACAAAAGTTCGAAGTTCCCTTCACATTTGTGGTTCCCTTCATGGTTTGTACCATTGTTTCTCTAATAAATTATAGTAATGCATGGCACGGCATCAATCACGGTTAACGTGATGAGATGTTATAGGGTTACATTCGTTTCCTTTCGGCATCACGCAAGTTTTAAATGCGGCGCGATGTTGATTCGCGCCGATTGCGAAATGTCTGATTGTACTTTCGGTCATGTAGGGGAAGCGGACCGCGTTCTCTAATTCTTTGTATTTTCTTTGCTTCGGCGTATCTTATTTTGTATCTAATGAATCTTGTTTGTTTTTCTTTTCGTAATAACATGCGTGTTATATGTATTATTAATTTGCAGACGAAGAATATATTTTTCCTTTTTTGTATATTACTTTATGTTTGAGTATTTAATAAATGTGTATTCCAAACATAACCTTTACAACAAATGTTATAAAATTATGTTTCAAATAGTAAGGGGTATAATGTCGCACACATAGAGATAAATAAAGATGAAAATTGAGCCACGAGGCGAAGAGGATTGAGAACCACTATTCTAGTTCGAAGGAATAGTTCCTAGGACATAGAGGGAGATTTGTGACATCGATACTTGACGCATGCGTGTGGATCGAAGAATCTCGCAGGCGCCACCTTGCGAGACAGTCCTATCGTAGAAGTTATCTCGAGTAGTTCTTCGGTGGTTGTGTTCGTCCGGTTTTCCCGTGATTTTTTCCGATCTCGAAGGATCCCGGTTACTGCTACTCTGACAAAAAAGACGTGAGTATCGAACACTCAGTCTGCGATGTTTGTTTTCGACGTTGTATTTGCGAGCGGGTCGGTCAGGCTGGCTGCAAAATTTTACGGCAACCAGACGTGACAGGTTCTAGCAAAATGGCCGTACACGATTTACAACAAACAGTTGTTCCGCGTTCGTACGATGATTTCGTATCAGTGCTTTCTGACCGACATGACACCGTCCGATATCGTACACTCGATCGAAAACCGACCAAGACACCGATCGGTGATTCTCGGTCGGTCGTCGAGTCGTGTACCACACATATTCTACGTACATGTTGCACGTCACTTCGAATTGATTTTTTCGCGAGTGACCGCTTGCGTGGTGCGGTGGTACGGCCGCTTTGCCGCAACTGTCGACCCACCGAACTTGCATCTTTGCATTGAATTCCACCAATTCTCGGTCTTAGACGTTATCTTATCCGTCAGACCGCGAACGATCAGATGTAATTCGCACCTTTTGACAGACGGTGTCCGCGCGAAATGCTGTCGAGTCAGCGATCAGCTGTCGGGTTTATCAGCAACTCCGATCCTCGATGACGTTTTTCCGTGCAACGTAAAATTGCATTCATGTAATCGAACGATTATCTTTTCGGTATTAGATGCACGTTTTTCTCAACTTGCGAAGATTTTTCTCGGAAACTGACATTGCTGCCAAACGAGTTTCTCTCGCCTTGTCCCTCTTGAGCGCGCAAACCGAGAAACCTCAGTGTGTCTAACGCTACGGAGCTTGCCAACGATCTCTAGTAGTTCCTCGTGCTAGAACGTAAGAAGATTAGAGAAGAGCGAAGCCACAGGTAGATCGGCGGGGTCGAGAAGGCCAAGAGTCGCTCACCCGACAGACGATCCCGGAAATAGCCGTGGTGAAAAGTCATAGGTGATTAATATCATACGTATCTTGACAAGATCTCGTATTAGAAAGCAAGTGTTAGCACCAACGCTGAGAGTAATACACGCGTTTCTCCCGTTTGTCAACCGACTGCAAATCTACCTTAACAATTAGAATGTCTCGTGTAGAATATCTCGTCCCACTAGAAATACGGGAACTTTATTTTTAAACCGATTCGTAACACGCTACGCAACCTCCGAAAGTGGGGCGCATCTAGCCGAAGTTTTGTCAACAAAATAATAACGCGTGGTACGCGAGTGGTAAAAGTTACGTGAAAGATCGTGGTAATCTTGTGTTTAACGTTTATGGTGGTTGTAATGCGATTGAGCATTGAGAATCGAAGGAGGCTGGCATGAATATTTGAATGCACCGCAAGGTGAAACATACACGACACCGAGGGTGGGCGGACAGCCGGTTTATCGATTACGGCGCATCGCGCCGATAAGCATCGTCATAAAGCGTCGCGACGACGCAGCACGTTCTTGCGATTGTCAAGGTCCTCCCTCGTGCCGTATTTCTTCTCGAGGCGAATTGTTTTTCATACAACAGTCCCCGAAAAAAACCCGTGTTTCGAATAATTTTGGACCCGCGACTCGTCGAACTCGAACGTTAGCGGGGAAGTATGGCTGCTCGCGATTCGTCGCTTCTAATTGGCTCATTTGACTCGCTCTCGCCAATCACAGTGGACTTTTCTTACTGTCGTTAGTATATCACTGGCCAATCGCGTTTCTATTTATTTATTCGATCGAAGCCCGCGTTTTTTGCCAAATGTTATGTCATACTCGGGATTGCATCGCGATGAGCGTTTCCGAGCGGCAAGAGAAATGCAATCGATATTTTGGTACTTATGCGTTGTCTGTCGTCGAATTAAGTGTTACAGAGCTACGACGACTCGTCAAAGCATCGGGTTGTCCGAAAAGTTCGTGCCTATTTTTAAGAAAAATTCAAAGGCATATTTGAATTTTGATGTATATTTATTGAATTATATATATGTACCATTTTTGTTCCACAACTTTTCCACCTTTCAAGGAATGTATACGTGTTATTTGTTTTCAGCCATTCCGACATATTCGGACCTGTCCCGCCTACTAAAAATCGGCATGGACTTTCCAGACAGCCCAATATGTAAATAATAATTGGTTTATTCCCAAATTAAACGAAACGCTCGAATGACAACGTTTCGTTAAATTTTTTTAATTATTTCTCTTTGCGTTTCCAACGTGAAATTTGCGGACTCTAATTGAAATGAATGTTTCAGTGGCGCTTATGAGAAAAATGCGAGTCGCCTATGGGAAAGTAAAATAAATTGCGGCATTGATTGCAGTCTAGGGAGAATGTTATTGTTCCTATTAAGGAGTTCGGGACTAATCGTTCTCACACGTTCCTTTCAATGCTCGTGTATTTTCTTTTTTCATTGGATAGGAAAACGTTTCGCTGGAAGTATTTTAAACGGTAAAAGTACAGTTTCACAGTAATACGGAAAATCGTGTTACTCCGTTGTTTTATGTTAGGAAACTGTGTTTCGTTCGTATTTTTTAATATCTACACTAACGTGGCATCGGTGTTCCATTATAACGAACTGGAAGCCGTGATGGGTATACGAATTTATTGTAATGATTACACACGTCTGTTTCCTCTGCTGTTACAAGTGCAGCTCACATAATTAATGGTTGTCCGGGTAAATATTCAACATCTGTCGATCTCCTTGTACTGAGCGTCGCTTACATATTTGCTGCAGTTGTTTCGACGCCAAAAATATTTCATGACATTAAAAAGCAATTCAAGACTCAAAAAAATACTTCAAGATAAATTGATACCCTGTGCAAGAATGCTGTGTCGTTTATTTATTGGTCGATGTACGCGGAATCGTTTTTTTCTCAGCCATCTACCAGCAAGGACAACGTGTTGCTGTTGTACAATGTTTTGTACGAACGAAACTAGTCCACGTTTCGCATTCTAATGTACTCGTACTGTTAACGCATAATTCACATCGTTTTTCATACCAATGATTGACAACTAGTCGTTTTGCAATAGTTTTATTATAAAGGATTTCTCATACGAGGCTTTAGGACTTTGTTTTTTAAGAGGAAAATACACCTGTCGAGTTTCTGTATTCACAACAAATCCACGCGAGGATGATTCAATGTAAACATTGGCACACTTTTGTTGGAGCAGGTCGATTAATGAATACCAGATAACTGATTATTTTGTGATATTGTAATCAATCAATCAAAGTAATCGTACCTAATCGTTTTAGAGATTGATTGACAATCGTAAATGCCATTTTATTGTACCATTCAATTGAAGTTTACCTTTCGTATTAACATATTTTAACGTTTTCATTATCAGCCTATCGATAGTCGGTGTTTAATACTTATTATAGTATGTGATCCCTCCTCGGTTAACTGCGTTTTTAACAAAACAATTCCAAAAATTTGTCGGCACTTTACCATCAATTCTTTGTCTATTATCTTTCGATAATAGAAGGTAAATATTATCGTTCACGTTTGTTTAGGGAGCTAGCTGATCGTTGCACGTCTGGCTAAAAATGAGAAATTATAATCTACTAAAACATACTGTAACTTTCTGTGTACATGGAGCAATATTTTATATATATTTAACCAACATTGTTATTGTTTTATGTTACAGGCGATGTCGACAACTCGGTACTAAAGTAATCAGGAGCTGACTGGAGAAGAATCTAGTCGCGCTCATTCGAATCACTGTTGAGTATCAGCCAGCAAACACACGCAAGGATCATGAAAATGGTGCTGTCTCAACGTCAGAGGGAGGAGTTGTAAGTTTTTACGTTGATTACGATGTGAAAACAATTATAACGCTAGATTTTCTGATTTTATCGATCGTATCAAACGAAGACGTATACCACTACCATAATTTCATAGAGGAAAAGATGGTATCGTGGCCACCTGCTAGTAAATCGGCTCCCTCATAATGTTCACATTTATAATACAGGCGACTAACTGCAAGCGGCGTTCGTGGCGGAAAAAGACCGTGGGACAGAATGGCACATGCAGAATAGACTATCCCACATCTATGATTCATTAAATACGGAAAAGCTGTTTTTATCGTCACTGTTTTAGGCCCATACTCCCGTCAGAAAGTTATCCCTACTTGTTTCTGGAGCTGCTAGCTCGAAGCGAGCTCCGACGTTATCTCTGACACGCTACACCGTCGACGTCTCGTGTTTTCAAAGCAACCGAATGCCTGACGCTTGCATTTAAAACCAAGCGACACTGTTCGTAGAACAAAATCGCCACCATGTCCGTAATAGCAACCCCCAGTCCCGAGTGACTGACGGGAATAAGAACACCGCTATAGTTCAGACTATGCGGCTCTGATGCACAGTTTGATACTCGATGTCTCGCATGTGTCTGATGAAGCAAATCGCATTAAGAGATAACATTGTATGTGCAAATTGTGAAACAGATTCCGCGGTGACATACAAACATTCACTCTTTTATGCGTCAGCGCACGTTTCAGCCGCGAAAGATAACGCAATCTGTAGATAAAGTTAGCGTAAATTGCGATGCACTTCTTACACACGGACTTTCCCGACGAGTCTGTGTGATATTTAAATATTTAAATAATTTGCTCGTTGCAGAATACTATTTCATTCGGGGACTTGAGGATTTTCGTTGTTGAAATGCATCTAATAAGTACAATAGCTGTGAAATAATCTTCGCGACCGCGAAAGGTTGAAAGGGATTGCATAGCAACGAAATTTTATCCGCTAAGGTCGCATTAACCTCAGCCGAATACGCGAGAACAAAAGACGTTGTTGCGTTACTTGTAACTTTCCTTTTCCTTCATTTCCAGGACGTTCCGGGAGTCTCGGTGGAATTCATGTTATACTACTCGATAGTAAAGTGATTTCGTTTGTTGACTAACACTGAAAAGATTCTTGTTACTCGGCTTCACGTTTTGGGGAGCACTGCTTTCAAGAAAATTACAGTCTAGCGAGGTACACGTAAAATTGTCAGGGAATTTGTAGGAAAACTTGGCATAAGCGACAGTTTCCCGACACTTATAATTAGAGCTCTTTCACATGGGCGGGTAGACGAATACCGAGGCAATAAGTGAGCCTCCAGGTTCTTAGACGTTCATGTGAAAGGGCATTCCTCATCCTTATAGTCTCGATGGTTCTTCCCCGGTTTTTTCCTTAACAGTCGCATGGCGACTCTCGCGTGCAATTGTGAAAGTGAGGGAAATTGGTAGAGTAAAAAATTTGGAACAGTTTCTTCTCTACTAAACGTTTGCACCATTGTCAATTTCTGGTCAAAGTAGTTATCCGGTACCGAAACCCTTCAGAATTTGATTGTATGCATCTCATTGTGCCCTTGTTTAGAAACAGATGTTTAAATGTAGGAGAAAGAAGTGGCATTTGTGCCGCTCACTCAGGCATACTGGAACCTCGAGGTCACACAATAGTCCAAGACCAGATTATCTATTTCAAAAGAATAAATTTCTAATGTTTCCGCATTCCACGTTGAACTACAGTCGAGTTGAAGTTAAAGCTTGAGTCGCTCGTAATAATATAAATCGACTAGTTTTCTTAAAAAAAAAAAAAGAATTCTAACGCCCCATTCGGAAAACGTGTCCCGTATCGACTCGTTCGTTTTGGTGACCATAAGTAACCGACACGTTTGGGAGACGTTCTTGACATTTATAGCTCGGGAAAATTCCGACATCCGAGAGATGTTCATGGCATTTATGGCTCGAGAAAAATCTGACGTCTGGAGACGTCATTCCAGCGCGAGGGGATAATTGTGTCTCGGTACTTTTCGCTGTCCTTCGTTCTTGGCCCTGATATACAGGGTGCGGTTGAATTTGCGGTTCAACCGAGAAAGAGACGGCTGGGTCAGTCCACCGCGAATCGATCATTTGTTGCGGTCAATGTCAGGGATTTTGTTGAAATTAAAACGTCCAATTAGTGGCGGGCTTAAAGTCATCGTTTCGCTATTTTCGAACTTGTTTAACACCCTGCCATATGTTTCGTATTATTATATTCCAAGCCAAAGACTGAAGCCGAAAGTCACCAGTAAATTTACATTAATTGCTGCAATTGCATCTTCGTGATTCATGCTAAAATGCAAATTAACATTGGGTTGATATTAGTATCGTTTACTTTCAGAGACTCGTATCCTTGCTTGCACGCAAAACGACGCGGTGGATCGGAAAGAGTGTGCAGTTTTCCTTTTAAAAGAAAAGACGCAATTGCTTCTTCGCGTGCATCGTTGCTCTTGTGGAAAAAGCGGGGTCATAGGAAGTTAGACATTCTCAAACCATTCAACTTCTACCGCTACCATTTTCCGCGAGCGAGAGAAAAATACGACCAAGTTCCAGTTTCTAGAATCGTTCTTGTATATGACTGTGGTTGTGTATAAGTATGCCGTATACCTTATGGCAGAGGTACCTTTTAGAGATTGATGGATATTGGAATCGGGACTTTGGAAGACCATGTTTTATGCTTGAATGAAGCATTAACCATTAGCATCAAGGGATACTAATAGCTTATAAAGTATCCAGCCACTAGACCAACCGGAATCTATGTAGCTATGTAAACAATTGTTAAACACGTTGCAAGCTTAACGTCGTCACCGACCATTGCGTTAAATGGAGCTTGATTCTCATTTTCCCTGAAGCGAAATCATGTGGATCGCGTCACCCCAGTTTGAGGGCACGAACATACCTTCGCGTTAATGCCAAAACGGGAGGACATCGATCGTGGCGTCTGATCGATGCCGACTAATTCTGGTGACGTCAAATCAGTCGTGGATCGACGCGTGTCGTGCGCGAGTCGCCATCAGGAGAGGGCGTCTCTCGAGCACGCGCGAATAACGGGATCGATAGAGCGTCGAATGAGTCGGCGTCGACCATCGAGGGGGGTTGAAAGAGAAAGAAACGGGGTAGCAGGGAAATGCAGGAAGACACTAGACGCTGCTGCAGGGACGCCTGAAATTGGCTGAATTGGGTACATACAGGGTGTCGCGAAAGCTACCGTGCATTGCGTAGGAAAATATCGAAAAATAGCCAGCAGCCATTTATGGAAATTGAGACGATATCTACGTATCACCTTCTTCGTGTCGTAGCGACGCCAAATGAGTACGAAAGGTTAACAGTCGCGTGGAAACTATTCTTTTCTAAGTCGCGGATTGTCTCTGTCCTTTTTCTCTTTGGATAATTTTTGAGACTTGGAACGAGGTGGAAGTCTGAGAGAACAATGTCCGTTGAATATGCTAAACGATGCATAATTCTCAGTTGGAGCCTTGTCTCTTTAATAATAATATGTAGCCTCGCGTTCTGCTAGGACAAAGCTCTGCGTCTCGTGACTAAAGCTAATTACTGATTGATTGCGTAGACTGTTAGCTGGTGCGATACCGTGTTACCCGCGTTTGCGAGTCGTTTCAGTATTCTGCAATACGAATTTCCCAGCGTTTATATTCAGCTATTCAAATTCGAGCTTTCTCTATCAAATAGTTCTCATGCTAAAAGTATCCAGAAATGGCCCGTTCGAGGGATGTAATAACCATCCACAGATAATCTTTCTAGTAAGACGTTTATTTCCGTCTCAAGAAAGTTCACGTATCTTAAAGATCAAAGAGCACTCCAAACCTTTGAAAGGCATTGTTAACATGGGTAGCCCTGTACATACCTGAATATGAAATATATATATGCCAGTTGCTCTATTGTGTTTCGAAACATGCTCCAACAGAGTGGTACATGCCTCGAGATATCGGTTTAACCCTTCTGCTACGAAGAGTGACTATTGTCACTTGCCTTTAAGCGCTCGTTATCTAAGAGAAGTAACTATTATCAAGGAAAAATAAACATACTTGTAGGTTTTCTCTTTTTTTTTTCGTGGGAATTGAGAGTCTTTTGATTTAACGCATATTGCACTTGCACCTGACCTTGATGACAAATATTCCCCTTGGTACCTATGCCTACCTTGGAGAATACTCCTGTAGGCGATTCGTCTCAAGTGTAAACTCACCCCTTTACGATACTTACCCGTCTCTAAACAGACTGTAGGTCTTCGTCTCATAGAAGCACCAAGCGAAACTTAATCCCCAGTAGTTAAAACGTTCATTGATCCAATAGTAATTGCTAGCTTACGAGGGATGTCCTCAATCCACCGCGTTTGGTTCAAGTAGACACACGAATATCAAATAACCACCAAAGCGTAGCTTTTGGGGTGCAATTTCTGTAACCGTTGCTGAAACAAAACTGTAGAAATAGCATGTTCGGTTGAACGTGCCCGAGGAAAGGAATCCTGCATGTCTTAATGAGGCAATAAACCAAGGAAGATTGCGCTAGCAGATCGTTAAGGATACGCGTCGAGTTGCTCTGAGCACTCGACGATTTGAGTGTGGCCACAGTCGAGAGAGGATAGACTGCAGTGAGACCTAGCAATCGATAGAGCTCCTCCCTCTTCGTTGGCTTACGTTTCTCCCATTCTGTTTCGTTAACTATGTACTTAAAGAGGCAGAAAATAATGGGGAGAAAGGGTGAAAGTGGCGATTCGGACCGATCAATACCCACCACCGTGCAAAGGGAGTTTCAAATATTTAAAGAGTTGTTACGAGTAAACGTAAGGTCGCCGCTAACATTACCACGACCAAGAGTTAACTGTACATTTTACTCGTTCTCACAGTCTTCCACTTGCTCTTGGAAACGTTCATCATCTTTGTTAATGTTTCATTAACGAGAAGGAATTAGACTTTTTGCGGAACATCGTTATGCGAGCAACCGTTCGCTCTGTACACTCGCGTCGTTAGTGTACAGTATGTAGTTTTGTATAGTTTAAAGAAACTATAACAAATCATGTTACACGATGGATCATACGATATCTGTGTATAGAGATTTATCGTATCTCAGCTAATCTAATCAAATTTCGTATAACAACACTCAGTTACGTATTTGGTACAGCATCATGAGATATCCTTCAGAGAAGATATACTTCTTCGATTATTCACGTGAATAATCTCGTAAAAATAGCAGGCTCTCGTAAACCAACCAGACTCGCTTTCTAACATCTGTATCTCGTGGCTAATGGTATCTAACGCAGAATATTCTAATTGCTAACACAAATCTCCAACAGAGTCGCTCAGAAGGTCATTCATGATAGAAAGCCACGACGAGCGAGTCCTTGCACCCTTCGTATGTAGTACGGATACAGCTGTTCATCATTCAGTGTTCTCCAAACAATCGCGTGTCCCACGTTCCCTATTCTCGCAATTATTCGCGCGATATTCCTATCATTCGCTATCACTGTGTACATGAAATTTCTTTTCCTCTTTTACGCCTTTAATTATTAAACGCAACCATAGAGTTGCACCGCATCAGACGAATGCATTTTTCAAAAATAAGGAACTGCCTTCATGGAAACACGAGCATGGTTAATTTATAGGGAAAGAGATAACCTTTGGGATGAGGAATTTTGTAGGCTGCTATCGAGGCTCGGTTATCAATAACGGGTATTTAAGGAAAAAGTTTTGAGGCTCGACGTGTTGTATGCTTGGGAAGCTACGTATTTCTCGTGCAGACGTACGATGGGAAACCTTATATGTCCTACACGCGATACTTGCTGACTGGTGTGTTAAAATTCATAGAAAAAGAAGAGTAAAAGGGATCGTCTTCGCCATAGGAAATGATCGCGTCGCTCGAACGACCCTCCATGCATGAAATTTATGCTAGAACAGCGAAACTGTTTTGCTTTGCATCCATTGTAAAACAAACTTTCATTCATTCTTCCCTTTAAAACAAGATCTTATAGTCCCTTTTAGAAAACACTTTACAAATAGATACTTGTCCCCATTTTCCTACGAGAAAACTTTTCTTTCCCTCGAGACGCTCCTCGTGTTTGGTCAAATATTGTCCTAGATTGTTTGAAGAGAATCGATCGCACGCCTCGACCGTTGGGTTCCTATAGCGCTCGAACGCCGCGAGACAAAACCGATGGTGATAATTCGCTACATACTTACTATCACGTGGAAGCAGGTGAACAGAGACGAACGACCGACTTCAGGCCTTTCACCCCAGCATAATTTTGCCCGACTTTCAATCTCTTTCCCACGTACTCAACCTGTGGCCTCTATTGTACCTGCCTACATCGCGAACAGTTGTTACTGAAATGTCATTATCGAGAATTCTGCTGTTGTTCCGAGTCCATTAATATTCCTAGGGGCTCGATTGCAAATTCGATTCGTAAATATATGCTAGGTAAATTAGTGAAGCAGTCGTTCGAGTGAGTCGTGAATCCGAGTAGAGATACTGCGCGAGGACCCGAGTCGAGAAAGAGCGTAATGTGTACATACAGTATGGAGTCGTACGAACGAAGAATGACGAGACGACGAGGAAAGTTTATACATAGGTACAAGGTGAGGCGCCTAAGAGGGACAGCTCGAGCGTTTCTCGTGTCTTGAAGACTCGAACACTGTGTCTCTGTAATTAGAACACGACGATTATTAAAAAATGGAGGATAGCATTGTCGAACGCCTACGGAAGTCTGTGGGTGGCTGGATACTTCGTAGAAAAATCATAATGCATCGATATCAGTTTGCATGCGCGTTGATGCAACGCGTACCGGAGAAGTACGAAGATGATCGATTAGTTTTCTCAAGATTTTCTGAATGGTTTGCAATTCAGCTCGCATGGAATGGTCCACCAGGTTCCCAAGGTTTCCATCGACTTCTCAGTAAATTGTTGCATAGCGACAGGGCTTAGAGAATTGATACCAAGGATGTTTACGGTGTCGAGAACAGAGCTATCGTTACAATCATTTAATCGTCTCGTCTCTAATCAACGCGGCTTAAAAACACAACCAATGCGACTCACGCGAACACTTCACGTTGAATGATAATATTGGATGAGTAATATACGATTAGGAAATTGCAGATGCGAAACAATTTCCGCGCAAGGTGTCGAGCCACTCAGCCGTCGATTAAACGAACCCTTTTTAGGTGTTGTACACATAGAAAGCTGACGAAGGCCTTATTATGAACGCATGCCAGAGATTCGTCAACACTCCACACACCTATAATTCCCTCCGTGCCTATTTCGTATTATTTTTGAGGACTGTAATTTAATTTGAACAGAATTTTATTTTCGGTTTTTGAAACCTCTTAAGAATGATCTCGGATACGAGATCCTTTGCGTTGTTATGAAAGAAGCGTACAATTGCGAAAGAAAGATCATTGTATTCTTTCAGAAATAAGGCGATCGCGGACTACCTCAGCACCAATGGCTATCAAGATGCGCTCGAGGCGTTCAAGAAGGAAGCCGATATGCCTGGGGAAGTGGAGAGAAAGTATGGAGGCCTTTTGGAGAAGAAATGGACCTCGGTCATACGCTTGCAAAAGAAGGTCCTGGAATTATACAGAACAATTTGCAATTTGCATACTTTGCTGCGTTGTTCGATAAACTTGTACGAGAATTTAGTTATGCAATCAGAATAATAAGTAGCGAGACACGGAATAATGAGGTATCTTCGTTCAAAGTTCGCCGTAGAATTCTGGAAATTCTATCCTTCACTTTTTCCCGTTTATAATTACGATAACTTCGTGTACCACGCGTCACGTATTACAGAAATGTTAAACAAGACGCTTATCGTTGCTCAGAGTGGGATAGAAAACAATAAAGTGTTAAGTTGCCGTGACCGAAATGCTGACAAATTGTTTACTTAAACTCTAGGTAATGGAACTCGAATCGAAACTCTCCGAGGCGGAAAAAGAATTCATCGAAGGAGCACCGACACGCAGCAAACGATCGCCGGCCGAATGGATACCAAGGCCACCCGAAAAGTACAGTCTCACTGGACACAGAGCTCCCATCAACAGAGTTATTTTTCATCCGGTTTTTAGTCTTATAGTGTCCGCCAGCGAAGATGCCACCATTAAGGTAGAATCTTCCTTGACAATTGAACAAGCAGTTGTCGAAGTTAAATGGTTGCTATCTCGAACGATCGCTTGGAAAATCTGTATTATGTATATGTAGCACACGATTTTCTTGCTCGATAATTGAAATTGACAAGCCGCACCTAAAAATAGTCGTTGAAGGGTATTTTGCATACCTGCTCAGAGATAGCAGCTAGTTGCTTTCAACTTTTCCTAGTCATCCCGTAAGTTGATCTCGTTGTATAAAAACTGGTCCTTCCTCGTATCGCTAGGTGTGGGACTTCGAAAGCGGCGAATTCGAAAGAACATTGAAGGGGCACACTGACAGCGTACAGGACGTTTCATTCGATGTCTCCGGTAAACTGTTAGTCTCATGCAGTGCGGATATGTCTATTAAATTGTGGGACTTTCACCAGTCATTCGCCTGCGTGAAAACTATGCACGGACATGATCACAGTGTCAGCTCAGTCGCATTTGTGCCACAAGGAGATTTCGTAGTGAGCGCCTCTAGGGATAAGACCATAAAAATCTGGGAAGTTGCAACAGGTTATTGTGTTAAGACGTTGACGGGTCACAGAGAGTGGGTACGGATGGCCAGAGTCAGTCCTTGCGGCGAACTCATCGCCAGCTGCTCAAACGACCAAACAGTTCGAATCTGGCACGTCGCATCAAAGGAAACAAAGGTAATTTAGTTCGTCGTCCCCTGAAGTCCCGGTCCTGGTCGACAACCGTGTTAACCGAGCGATTTGGTTTTCAGATCGAACTCCGGGACCACGAGCACGTGGTGGAGTGCATCGCCTGGGCGCCGGATAGCGCAAGAGCATCCATCAATGCCGCAGCAGGAGCTGACAACAAAGGTGCCCACGAAGGTCCTTTCCTCGCATCTGGTTCGCGAGACAAAGTAATCCGCGTGTGGGATGTCGGTGCTGGCGTTTGTCTGTTCGCACTCTTAGGACACGATAACTGGGTGCGTGGCATTGTATTCCACCCCGGTGGCAAGTTTATCGTCAGCGCCTCTGATGATAAAACCCTGCGAGTCTGGGACACACGTAACAAACGAGCGATGAAGACCCTCGAGGCACATGTCCACTTCTGCACCTCCGTTGGTGAGTACAATTTGCATTTCGTATCTTCGAACTTGAAAAACAAGACAGAATTTGGTAACTCGGCAGCGTTACTCCACGCATCTCCGCATCCTTGACTAATTCGAAATTTATGAATCGTTATAAAAATGCTGCAAGTCCGAATCTTCGCGAGCAGAGAGCATGTTGATTTTGCTTGTACAGAAGTATCAGTGTCGACGAGAATAAACTATAAAAATGTAAGGATTTATTACCTAGTGGCAGTGATGATAGTGAAAAATAAAAGGGTATATTTGAAATAATGTCACAGTACGCGATTAACGAAATATCGAAAGTAAGTTGAAATATTCGTATTGATTTGTTGTCATTTACGATTTGAAATCCGTGAACAAGTAAACATGATAGGAGTCGGAGCTCTCTTTTAAGCTGCGAGCATGGACACCTATCGCGGATTGAATGATGACTCGCCGTTGAATGAGAAGCTCTTTTATTCGGTTGAATGAAATGCTTCTAGATTTTCACAAAAGCCATCCTTACGTGGTCACGGGTAGCGTCGACCAAACGGTGAAGATCTGGGAGTGCCGCTAGTCACCAAAACGTCAGGGTCTCGTTAAACTTTCGTCAAAGAAGACAGATTGTGGAAAGAAGGCGTACGATACGCGTCGAATTCGATGGAAACGGCCGAAAGAGTAAGCTGCTACAAAAGAAAAAAAATTATCGTACATACTATTATTATTAATATTGATATTATTATACACACATAAACACCTACGGTTAAGAGCTCTTTAATTTATAATAAAGTATACTTAGCAATTATTAATATTATATGTACCTTCTTCGGTAACGAGCTACATGACTCGAGGAGAGTCCTGTGCCCAAGATCAGCTTTCTTTCGCGAGGAGGACATTGCCATAAATTTCATCGATGGTTAACAGCCCTCTCGAGTAGTCGAATATTTCACCGTCGGAAACTTGGTTCTTCGAAGAGGGTAATTCACTCGTCGAGTGGCCCGCGGTTAAAGCGTCTTTTTCCGAATTGTTTGAACGTGTCGTCCTCCTCCGGTCGTCGACGGTGGCAAGAATTTTCGGCTGTGTCACCGTTCGAACATCGCGATCATTCGTTGTCGTTTGTTACGCTGATCTCTCCTCGAGCGTTCTTGGCGATGTGACATCGGGAAATGACGCCGATACATATATTATATACAGACACTCTTGAGATAAATGCGTGGCGGCATCGTTTACTGTGTATTGAACGTCAATAATTTATCTAACGCTGGTCGAGTATGTAGCATATTGATTCTTGTGCGAATTAAGATACACAATGTAAATCGAACGAGCGTGTCAAACGGACGGACGCGTATTTGGCGCTCTGCAACCAGAAAGCAGCGCGAGCAGCGTCCGTTTGAAATGTTCTATTTTACATGTTGCGTTTGTCCCCTTGTATGCGTGTATTATTGGTATCTACAAGACTAACATGAGACTGTTCTCTTAAAGTCAAGGAAACATCCGGCATGATTGGTAGAAGTGACGAAAAGTGACGCAGTTTTGCTCGACAATGTGTGTCGCCCGATCAGCGTGCATTGTTAACGATAGTACTAGAACGCAGGGACGGCCGAGTGGAGCGTGCAATTTGTGAGAATGCCGCAAAATGCAAAACACATGTACCCGTATGGAAGTATTTCAGACGCATAAGTTGTAGCGTGGGTCCCGAGATACGAGAGGTACTAGTTTTATAGTTAGCTCTAAACTACTATTAGAGGTAGCGCAGACGTAACGTAGACAGAAGCAAAACGGGAATAGAATCAGGCCACCGAGTGGAATGATCGAACGATACACAGACATACTTATGCGGACACACGTCAAGACCTCATGTAACAATGCTTAATCGATTAAGACCGATTTCTCGAAACGGTACACACTATTCCGAACTATACCATCTCTCCTACCATATTTTCTCCCTCGATTAGGTAAACGGCCCTCTTCCTGCTCTCTAACCCTCGGGAGAGCCGAAACATTCAACCCCTTAACGCTCGCAAACGATCATTTTTATTTACTGGACTCGTTTCTCGATTGCATAACAATGCGTTTATGCCTGCTACAGGTGTATCTATGTCTGCTAGTGGTGAATCACAGGTTTGCACATTTTGGACGGTCTGTCGTGTCCGTGCGAGACAAGGGCACGAGCGTTAAGGGGTTAACTCGACGTGGTACTAAATTATTTTGATGAACAATAAAGAAAAACGATGTTCTCAGCCGTGTAACGTCGTGCTCTATTATACTACCGGTGTGTTTCGACGAAATTCGTGCATCGTTGTTTGCCACTTTTCGATCCATTGATAATAAAATCTTGTAGCAACCACGATAATTGGAAGTTCTGTTCTTTTGGGAATTCCCTATATATATAAAACATTGCGAAATTGTGTAAATTCTTCGGAAGACAGATCGATGTATTCTTTTATTCGAGCAAACTTGATCTTATGTCTACTTCGTTCTTTTTTTTTTCTCCCAACCCCCGCTGCTCGATAAAAATTGTAGCACTCTTGTACAAAACGGTTCTTTGGAATCGGAGCGTGGCAGGATCGCGCGCATGCGGGTCCGATTTTCGTTTTGAGACATCAGAAAACTTTCTGAAAGCGATCGGAGCACATCCACGTTTTACGCTTGCGAGAGAGACGGACCACGCTCGCGGCTTCTGCGGCAAGCAAAATGCATTCGATTTAAGTCACGACTCCGCAGTACATGCATGACAGTATTTTACATTTATAATAGAGAGGAAAAAAAGCTAACACATACACGTACACACTTATATATTTATAATATATAATATATATTATACATACACGTGTACGTATGTATGTACGCGCGTATACATAGTCGTATACCCGTCAATATGTATATATACACGTACATACGTATATGCACACACATACACAGACACATAAATATACAAAATACATTATTGTAATTAAGCAACCGGAATCGAACAAACGCGTACCGAACTCGGTCTGGATGTTCGATGTTTCTACGTAGGATGACGTAATAAAAGTAATGTCGTAGCTGCTTTTCGTAAATTTCGTCGCACTTGCTTTAGTGACTTCTCGCTTTTTCTACCCGCCCTACGAGAAACAATACCAACACGTCAAGTAGAGTTAACGAAATAAAGTGTTGTCACCATTTGTGATATATACGCATACATCGACGAGCTTTCATTGATATCCTTGCGTTATGGGTCGAACGATACCGGCGAATTCGTGCTGAATTATGGGGATTAAGGAGGGTAATATTTTAAAAGTGCCGCGACGGCAATGTAAGTTTTTTGCGTAAATGTGTGGCTCGCAGGGACAGTAACTTTGACATTTTCGATTACTTTTTTTGAAGAATCTGGAACGAAAATAAAGGCATATGTGTCCATATTTATACAGATTGTTAAACGTTGACAATTTAATCCTTTCATCTGATAGACGCCGAGCGCAAAGAATTCCCTGTGCACGACTCGTTGGTGGGAATAATCGAGATGATTGTACTTACATTAATTCCAAAACAAAAACTGGAGTACAGTAGAATAGAGACGTGTAGTTACACAAACGAGTCATTTTGGAGCTACACATTACTTAGAAAAGAATGGATGAATAATTTTTTTCATCTTTCGTTCGTTATTGGTATTGATTATATCTGCAGTAGAGACATTACCTTCAGTAGCTAAATCGTTCACATGCTGATTTATCGACCGTATTAGACTGTATTTCGGACATTAACATGTGTCGGTATTTTACTCGCAGTTGGAAATTGTTTTACTAAGAGGTGTACCCTTTATGAATCACTTACTTGATGCTGTAAAGGTAGAGAGCTCTTTTATCGACTTACCGACAATTTACCATCTGATAGGTTGTCCAGCTAGCGTGTTCCGTCCATTGTTTGTAGATGGCGCAATAGTCCCATGTGGGTAAGGATGTTTTCTATTTTCATCTTTTTCCAACTCTCCTCTGGGTAGATGTTGTAAATAATGTCCCCATTCAAGCGAAATTGTTGTTAACTAAATTTTTTCCTAATATAAGTATAGTTTCACTTCCGCATTCGCAATTCTGCTTTCATGCATTAGCGATGAAATTCGTAATAAGGAGGGATCAATAGAACAATCGTTGTGCAATTTTCAGTACAGTTCTTTTAATTTAGAAATTCTTGAAAGGAGACACTGATATGAATAATATAATCATATACGTATATACAATAAAGAGAATTTTCCATTTGTATTCGTGTTTAAATCGTATTATTGCGTGTCTAACGTTATCGAGGGATTGAAATTTGTATAGACTGTTTACCAGGTTCCCTACCAAATGAGGATAATTAATCTGTACACCTGCAAGTCGTAACTTGCGAGACATCGAGTGTTCCGTAAACTTGTACGCTTCAAAATTATTTAAAAAGAAAAAAAAAAACGATTCCCAAGTTTAAGAGAAAGATTATCGAAAGAATAATCAATTTAATCGATGTTCTCCCCCCATTCTCGCGCGTTATCGTTACAAAATTCGAATCCCAGCGACCCACACCACCGTCGTGAAAAACCCGATACGCTCGATGCCTCGTAGGAATGCGATTTCTACAAAAATTTGTCGCAAGGTATTCATCCGTAGATCGTCCTCGTTGTTCCAATGATCTAGAATAAAATCTCTCGTGTGTCTTCAATACTTTGTATACCTTATTTATTTTCTTCTTCATCTTCGTATAATAATCATAAACGTACAATTTAAAACAATAGTGCTCGTGTGGGTGTGTATGTATGTATGTGTATGCAATGTACAGGATAATCTTTAAGCTATAATACAGTTCGAAATGAAACACAAATCAATAAACTATTACGTTAGGTAAACCTTCTCGTTTTTTTTGTTTAATACAATTATTTTCACTACTGAATGACAATGTCCTTTCTCAGCGTTATAATACCATTGCTCCTCTCGTTCTGACCCCCCCCACCCCCACCCCTCCCCACCCCACCCACCCGCCCCCCGAAAAATTTTGATCATTTCACGCGACACAGGTTACGCGCGTATACAAGAGCATCGATAACTTTTTGCTTTTTTCTTTCTGAATATCTATCTACAGTTATCTTTAAGTCCTCAGCGTTACGTCGTTTTTTTACTTCTCATTTTCGTTTCGTCGGTTCTGTAAAATATTCATTATTATGTTTACGATATGATTTTCCTCCTTTATCAGGTGGTCCTTGCGCGACCTCCGACTCGTGTGTGTCCGCACGAACCTTCCTCCCTATATTACAAACTCCTCCACTACCCGGGGGACCCGGGTACTCGCCTAGAAAGCCGTTTCCGCTTAAATAATTAAAGCTATCTGCTATCTAGAGTCTATTCGGTATCTACAGAAGAACCTATATGCCTCGCAACTCGCTCGAGAAACAAGAGAAAAGAAATCGTGAACAGTGAACGGGACATCGGGATGTGTTTGGGCTCGATGGAGTAGGGATGGATGAATGGATCGATGGATGGATGGATGGATGGATGGATGGATATGGGTTGTGGAAAGGGTTTCGATAGACAAAGAAAAACCACGACGCCGATCGTCCCCGAGAAGGATCGGGTTACACGGTTTACTCAGCTGCGCGATCGGCGACGATCGGTCGGAGCAGTCTTCGTAACCCAACGAGATTGACAATCGGCAGGCTGGATGCGTTCGCGACTTGAGATCCTCTTTTCCCTGTGCCTCTTCGATCCGTTGATCTCTTCCCCTGACACTGGCGTCGTTGGTTCGGTTCGTAGGCGCCTGCACGACGATCGTCAGGCGGAGCTGTGACTGATGTCGATGTCATCGAGTTACGAGCAACGATTAACGGTGGTAGACGGTAATAATAATAACGGCGACGATAATAATAATTAGAATAATAATAATAATAATAATAATAATGTTAAGGATAACGAAGGTGGTGTCGATCGCAGCGATGAAAGTCGGGTGGACAGGTGGCGCCGCGTATGTCGAGGAACGCGAAACTCGCCGCGAAGTCCTTCTTTGGTCAGAGCAGAGAGATTATAATAGATGGAATAGATATTTTGGAAAGTGTAATGCAAATTGTAAGAGGAAAGAGATCGAGTGTTTTTCGAGCCCTCAGGGGCTGTAGCTACGTTTGATTGTAGCTACAGTACGGGGTTAGCGATCCCGAGGTACCCGAGCTATAGGTGGGCCAGTGAGACCCAGAACAGACTATCGGCGTCCTTCGTTAGGGTACCAGAGAATAATGAGGTATGTAAGCAAATATAAATGCGGAGTAACCTAAAGCAAGATTTAAACGAATTTCACCCCTTTTAATTGCTGTGACTTGTCCCCACCAAGTCTTAAAATTTTGATACGCACGCAAATTTATACAGAAATAGTGATACTTTCTCGATTCATTCTCTCTTTCTTCACCTTGCTATTTCCATTTCCAGATTCTTAGAATATCTTCACTCTATCCACATAATCTCTTCGACCTCGCGACAGTTCTCGCGCTCTTACGCGGCTCTCGTCGGAGACGGAGGAAAACTCCCATCAATTTCGAACGACGAATAAAAACTAAACAATGTACACTACATGCCTACAGAATGAAATCCTTTTGAACAAGTAACGACGCGCTCGAATAAACGTCGAACGTAGCAAATAAATACTTCGATCTCCAACGATATTTCGCCCGTCTCCGAGCCGCGCCGGTCCCCCGACGATGGTTTCGCGATAAACGTAAGATTGAAAAAGAAAAACAGAATGTTCGGATCACTGGTCTCTCAATTAGCAATGCCCTTTTTCGTTTAAGTGTTCTTCTCACTGGGTTGGCTGTACTCGCACGTCCATTCCTTTCGCACACGTTCCGTTTTCACTCGTTCCTTTCTCTCCCTCCCTTTCTCGCTCTAGCCATTGTTCGTTTTTAACTGCGGACTAGAATTTAATCGAAGATTAAAATTTAATCTGGTAAATACAAGTTTGATTCGTAATATCGAGGATAATTTTTTGCCCCTTTCTCACTCTCTCTCGCACGCAAGCACGCTCGCTCTCACGCTCGCTTCCTCGTCGTTCTCAGGCTTCGATAGTATACGGTAATCGTAATTATATGTTCTCCTGTCGCGTCTGTGCGTGTCGGACCCAACGTCGCGTCTCCGCGTTGCTCGTTCCTCCGTAAAATGGTGAACGACGCGAGCGAAGAGGCCCTTTTCGTCCACGTTTCCGCGTCGGAAACGCGGCGTTGAGTCGCGCGCGCTTGGCCACGCGCTCGGTCGCCATTGCTTCCGCGTGAATATATCGCTATTGAAGAGTTTAAGTGTGGTAATTAAGTATAATATACAAGATTGTGTATGTGTAATGTCTCGTATGTTCCGAGTCTCTTTTTTTGTACAGTTATTTACATGTGGATGCGAGCTTTACGGCTGCCACGCTTTAACGCCCGTTTTCGAAGAATACCCGGCAGCATCTTCGTCGCACGGAAGGAGACCTCCAGCCTCCCTGGTATGTCGCATTTTTTTTTAAATTTTATCATCGCATATAAGCTCTATCACATTGGCTTCGTAAGCCGTATCGTTATCGCGATAAGAATTCGAATGGTAATAAAATAATACAATATAATCAATAATAATAATAATAATAATAATAATAATAATAATAATATTAATAATAATAATAATAATAAAATAGCAATGATAACGTAAGCCTAATAATACAGTAATATTGGTAGTAACTGATAACCTCGATCACCGATCGTCACGTATAACTAGCTTTCTCTACGCGGGAATAGAAAAGAAAACAAAGACTATTCAGAAGTGGACAGATTGTTGTTCCGGTTCGCGTTGCCCGCCAGTTCGCGAAAGAGCCGACAAAATTGGACAACACCGTCGACCAGACTACTCTCGATCATCGATCGCTCGTTCTTTCGCGAATCGACGCGCAACTAAGAAGCAGGAAAAAGAGCGAGAGGACGTTTTCACTTTTCTAACCATTTTTTCTTCTCCATTTTCCGAAAAAAAAAATGAAAAAAAGAAATAGAAATAAGAACGACGCGTTTCTAACCGAACAAGATAAAAAGGTACGTAATCGGAGAGCGGAGTGTAGTAACATTAACAGCTTAACAACTATGGGATAGGAGAAGTGTATAAACAATATAACATGAATCACAATTATGCAATAATTATTAATCGCTCATCTTGACGCGTAATTAGATAAAATTAATAATAATTTGATCTAACAACTGGTTATTCGTAGATTGCACTCTGACGAACCCGGACCCTTTCCGTTTTCCGATTCTCGTTTGTTTGTTTTCTCTTTCTCTTTCTTTTGTAACTTATACCTGGTCTCTCCTACCTTCCCCCTCCCCTTCCTTCGTCCGCTCGAAAACGGAAGCGGCCAGGGTTTCTTCGGATTTTCGAGCGAGATGTGCGACGATTTGCCCCCATTTCCTGAGCTACCCCTCGTCGCGTTTACAGTCTTCTAACAATACAAATCCGCTGTAGTATCCGTGCACACCAACACACTGTTCCGTAAACCGTATATCGGCAGCGTTACGAAAAAACAGTTCTTTTGATTGAGCTCCATCTTCCTCGATAGCAGCCTCCCCCGCTGGTAGCTTTCAGTCGACCGAAGGGTTCCAATGCACGTCTGCGTGTCTTTCGAAATTTTTTTTTTTTTGTTTAATTTTTGTTCACGTATCCTACTTTGTATTCGCCACCCTATGATAATGCCCTCGTGGTAGGCAGGACTCGGCCAATCGGACCTGGCCGAATCCTATGACTGGTTTTTGTTTCTTCCTCATTAAGAACTTAACTAGGCCGTAGTCGTCGGCAACATGGGGACCGTACTTCTGCAGCGTCATTTTGGCATGTTTCAACGTTGTCCACTTCGATCACACCCTCCGTTTTGTCCAACCAGGTCTCGCGGACCGGGCATCTGCTAATCCCACGCTTAATAATCCCACGTTTCCTCTGGCTCGTGTTTAACCACGTTGTCTTTGGGACTCTCGTCCGTGCACTGTTGCGTTTGTTGCGTGGAGGGCGGCCTGGGCGACGTCACGGGACTGTTCTGTCCCGATTTCGGACTGGGCAGAGGGCTGTCCCGTTCCTGACCGTTATTCGCCGATACGGAAGACACGTCGCTTTGCGCGTCTTCCTCGTATCTGTCCTGCACGGGGGTTGGTTCGACCCTAACGGTCTCCTCTGCCTCTCTCTTCACCCCGTAATCGTCCGTTTGCATCACGCAAACGCCGTTGATGATCACCTCGTCGCCCGTCCTGGGCGGCTCCTGCCACTCGGGGTTCACCCACTGCGGCGCTGCGGGTTTCCTTCGATTGGATCTGACCGTGGCTGGCGCGGTGGGTGTCTCCGCGGGTTCCCTCTTTATGCTACCCGCCGATCCCTCCGAGTCTTCGCTACCGAGGTTGCTCATGGCGTCTTCGGCGTCCTCGTCCTCGAACTCCTGGTTCGGCTCCCTCTTCAACGAGCTCATCGACAAATCCAGGCCTGAACACTGCTCCTTCAGAGCGTTCCCTACCAGGGCGGCCAGGTTGGGGTTGAAGTACGGGGAGTACGGCAGGGGCACGTTGCCCAAGCCCAATCTCTCCTTCTGTATCTCCAACAGTCTTTGGTTCAACAGCAATCTAAACTGAACTGGGTCGAACGGCTGGCCAGGTTCCCTGGGGGATTGTGGCTCGGGCTGGCCGTGCGGCGTTTGCTGCTTCAGTCTCATCCGATGATTGTGAAACCAGTTGGTTATCGTTCTCGAGGACAACGCCAGCTCGCTGGCGAGGAACTCGATGGTGGCCACGTTGGGGTAAGGGTCGAGGGCGAACGCGAGCCTGAGGGCTTCCTTCTGCTCCTCGGAGAAGAGGACTCGCTGCTTCTTGGCCGAGGCGGGTCCGGGACCGGGCGACGCCGCGTGATAGAACTCCGCCGTGTCGTTGCTCGAGGTGTCCGAGCTGTTGTCGTGGCCTGGTCCGCTGCTGCGTCGTCTCTTGTTCGCTTCTCGTCGTTCGTTCTTCAAGGCCTGCAGCCGATCGACGTTGTGGGCGTCTGACAGCCACAGCTGCATCCTTATAAACGGCTCTCTGCCTTTTATACTGAGCATGTGCCATGGTTTGGGTTTGCTCAGCAGCTCGCTGACGGATCCTTGCGACAGACCGAGCACAGCCTCGCCGAAGATCTTCTGGCCGATGTTGTTGGCCAGCAACGCCTCCTTGATCTTCGTCGTGATGGTTTGCGTGTCGAGGTCCTGCGTCAGCGCGGCCATTTCGTATACGCTGGGCGAGATGTGCGGGTGGAGTCCTCGAAGGGGAGACGGAGTCATCTGATGATGGGGCGAGTGAAGGTTCATCTGTTGTTGCTGTTGCTGCTGTTGCTTCTTCTGCAACTCTTGCATGCTGAGCTGTGTGTGAGGGAGGAGAGGGCCTGGAGGCGTCAGCATCATCGGTGGCGGCGGCTGAGGATGTTGAGGGAGCTGGGGACTCTGCTGGGGTGGTCCCAGCTGTATTTGGTTTTCTTGCTGATGCTGCGCTACCGCCTGAGCGGCCGCCTGCGCCGCAGCCTGTGCTTTCGCGGCGTTCTGAAGCTGTTCCTGAACCAGTTTCGTCGGAGGCATCGGCTTCATTGGTGTTCCACAGGCTGTAAAAGAAAGGAAGGAGATATTTAGAAATCGTGTGTTACAGTGCATAGCGCGTTATAGTCCGAAAGCTCGGTTCGTTGGACGACGGAATGTTGCTTCGTTATGTAGCCGACAATAACCGACGGTCATTCGAGGCGTCGATGCTGGCCTTCGAAACATTGCATTTCGGTGATTTCCCAACGCTTAGCTTCACCTCGTGGCTTTTCGTTTCGAGAAGTGCCAGAAGTCGGCGATTTCTTTTTGTTAGAGAGTTTTATTTAAATTTTCCTAAAATCGTCTTGCCCGCCCTGAAATATTCCGACTACAGTTATGGATACTCTCCGTAAACGGAGTCGCTGATCTTCGGCCTATTTCGTAGGTTCATCGTTCGTTACAGCGGCTCGACTATTCGTTAGCGTAGCAGCATTCGGCTCGTACAGCTTCGAGCTCCCAAACTACGTTTTTAGTAAAATAACAAAACATCTATATTGACCTGAGTTAAACTTACGAGGCAGGCCACCGTAGCCGCCGGTCCTCATCAGTTTTTCCGGTGCGATCTTGTACTGGCTGGCGACCAGCTTGTGCACCGCGTTGTCATCCTCGAGGAACATCTTCATCCTGATGAACGGCTCGCGACCTTTTTGCGTGAGCATGTGCCAGGGCTTTGGCCGCGCCAGGAGGTCGGAGACGGATCCCTGAGAAAGACCCAGCACGGATTCACCGAAAAGACGTTGGGAAATGGAATACTGAGACAATTGTTCCTTCACCTGGGAAGATGAATCTTTCATGAACATCATCGTTAAGGCAGAATTACTCACATTTCGTATTACGATCGGTTCACTTACTCTCTTCACGATGTCCTCTGTGTTCAAGTTATTGTACATGTCGAACTGTTGCTGAGTAATGGGAGGAAGCACCGCTTTTAGGGGCCTCTGGTTGGCCGAGTGATGAGTAGGCGTGGACGGTTGACTGATCAGACTATTCGTGATCGAAGCCATCCTCTGTAGCGGACTGGCGGCTGCCGCGCCAGAGAATTCCTCGCTGGGTGTCATCGCTGGCGGAAGAATCGAGTTGCCCAACGGTGAACTCGCGCTGGAACCGCTAGGGGTGGATTGAGGCGCGGCGGTTTCCTGTTTCGGCCTGACCAACGAAAACGCGCTACCCGCGTGTCTCATGGCCTCCTCCATCTTCTCCTTCTCTTCCTCCGTGACGCCGTTTATCATCTTGCTCCTGGGATCCACCTTCCCCAAACTGAGATCCTGAACGCCACCGCCGTTCGTGGCCAGATGGTGTTGCTGAAGGGCTTGCTGCTGAAGAGCCAGAAGCCCAGGGAGCCCTGGTAATCCTGGCAGTCCAGTCAACGCGGGGTTCTGGCCCGGCGTCGTGTTCAGCTTCTGCAACTCGCGGTGGTACGCGTCCAGGGCCAATCGAATGTCGTCTTGCGTGCGCTCCATGCCCTGAAGGCTGCCCTGGGTGCTACTGAAAAAGTGCGGAAACATCGCACTACGATCAATCGAGGTCGCGTGCTGTCCTCAATAATGATCAATCGGGGGGTAGGGGACGCGCGGACGATACGAGCCACGTCTGGACGTGCAATACGAGCCACGGGGAAAGCTGGTGTTTACACCTGACATTTACGTGTTAAGTAACGAAACAGATATAGCGGCATATTAATTTTAGCCGCGTACGTCATCTTTTCAGCATAGTTCGTGCGCGGCCGCGATTTGCCGTGACTCACAAGATCTATGGGATGCACTACCGGTTCGGATACCGTGCTACGGCGTGGCAGGGTCAACCCTCGTATTACGCGGGTACACTAGGTTCTCTAGAAGAAAGGCGCTTGCTAAATATTCTTTTTTAACCAGTCAGTGTGGCGTCGTCTTTTACAGTGCCGCGAGGACCTCATGCATTGACACAGGCATGTAGGATATTTGTATGATATAGTTAGGCACAGAGTAAGTGGCTATGTCTATTGAAAACAGTCTAAATTAAACGACAGGTTTGACGTTTCCAAATAAATCATTCGTTAAAAAATTTATTTGTACACATCAAATCTATCAATTAATTTAGAGAAATGTCTTCAATAGATGTAAAAGGTAGGAATACTTATGGGACTGACTGTATATGCATATATAGACGAATATAGCCGTCACGATTTCGTGTCGTGACGGATATGATCGTCAAACACGGCTGACTGGTTAAATTACATACGCGACAGTGGCGTGTCTGATGCAAAGGTTTTTCCAGAAGGGCTTTAGAATCTATATTCTGATCGAATACGTGCGAGGTATGGGGTATGCTCGATTTTTTATTTCAAACCTCCATAGAATTAGATGATTCTAGAGGATCCATTATCTTTCATTCTTTAACGTGATCTAATATTCGATCCATCCAAAGATCTTACGTTTAATAAACAGACTTCGTGTTAATTTAAATATGATCGCAAGATGATAAATTGCTCTCTCACGCCTAGTAAATATTTTATAATTTTGCTAAAAGCCCCTCGCAAAATTCTTTAGACCGGCAGCCATCTGTTCTGTTCGGATTTACGTGGATGGTTTCGCGTCGAAGCCTTACCTGGTGGAGAACTCTCGCGGTCCGCGGAGATCCTCGACCCTTCTCCCCATCAGCTTGGCTAGCTCCTCCTGATAAATCCTGACTACCTTTTCCTGCGGAATGTCATCGTTTTCGTATTTCTTCAGTCTCCTGTTTTGACTGTCGAGCCTGTCCTTGTTGAACGGGCTCGGACAGCCGATTCTGCTCGGGCTCTTGCTGTCCGCGTCGTTCGATATCTCGTGCTCGCCCCTCATCTGCAGATGGCCAGACTCCGAGAGGATATGCGCCAACCTTTCGTCGCTCATTTCTGGCGGACCACCTTCCTGTGGTCCACGCGCGAACGCTGGCATTCCTTGCTCCTTGCCTGAAACATACTCTACGGGTGAGGCACAACTTGTGGTGCGTTCTTACTCGGTTTGGTCTTAAAGGTACGTGTAGAAAATAAATTAATTTGGGGGAGGTGAATTAGTTGGGGGAGTTGTACATAATACGGATCTACCGAAGCACACTAAGCGATCGTTCACCTGTTGTTTTTATCGACATCGTAGACGTTTGGAATGAATAATCGTCGGAGTCTCTGCGTTCAAAACTGTCGCGTATTTTTACGCTGTAATCTAATTTCCATCTTTCTATTTCTTACTATTTCTAAATTGGACATTTCGTGATTGGACAAATGTCTTAGAGTCAACTGAATTGAATAGTGCATGAAACAAAAATTTGAAAACGGTCATTTGACTGCTCGCGGTGGGTTTAGTGTTAATTCGTAATCGAAGGTCTGCGAACATCCCTGATTTCTCTCGACGAGGGAATAGGAAAAGTGAAACTCACGGGAAACGCGAAATGTCAGAATGTAGAGAATCTTGTACGCTTGAAAATTCAAATTCCGCCCAGGATCGACGTTCAATTCCACCCATTAGCGGACGACGTACGATAAGGAAGAGACAGCCCCACGTATCTAATCAGGACGGGCTGATTTCATGTTCGATCGAACGTGGAAGCAATTAATACAACGCGAAATTAATAACATTGAACCCTAACGTCTAGAACCCGAAGGCAGAGTACACCCTGGCGACGATAATTAAAACAACCTTTTCCGGGATCTCGCGCTTGCAGGATTCCCCTCTCGCATAGGCAACGACGCTCTCCTACGTGTTTCCCGCCTAATTGACCAATCAAACGTAAGATCCAGGCCCGATGAGCCATCGATCACGACTTTGATTGCTTCGCTGCCCTTGCTTTTCCAACCCTATGAACTTCCTGGCCACGACGCTCGATGTTTCTCGCGAGAGTGAATCTAGCTGCGACCTCATCTCGAGATTTCAATATCGTCGTCTCGATTAGTTATCGAGACTTGATCTCTTCGATTTTTTTATTCCTGTCTTTCATCGATTTGAAAGGGTTCCAAGATGCGTTCGTTCCCATTTTCCTCTAAAATCGTTCGAGCTCGATTTTTCGCGTAGCAAAGGCGTTCTATGGTGCCAGCCGCGAAACGAACCGAGGAAAGATTAATTGGTCATTAAGATCGGAATGCGGTGAACGGTCCAAGAAACTGATGTTGCAGTTTCTGCGATATCGGTCGACGTGAAATGTTTCAAGAAATCGACAGCGTTGTGGGTGGAAACGGAACGTTACGAGGACAATGACGACAGCCGAGGCACGTTTCGTGGATGTGAAGAATCGAACGGAATATGCACGTATGCGGCGGTGTGCGTGTGTGCGCCGTCGTGACGTTTGAATTCGTGCCAGCAGCATCGACTTATGCCAACCTCCTCTGTATCCATTCGGCATTTTCACGAAGCCACGACCACCTTTCAACGAAACCATCGACGAACCTGATGAGATTAGGGACGGGCTCGATCAGCTCGAATAGAACAGTACAAAACTGTAATCATTAAGTGGATTATAATTCATCGAATCATCTATATTTCGAATTCATTAATGTTTCCAAGTGTTTTCAATTAGAGAGGGTTCACCGAATCGCATTATCTCTCGCGACGTATTTCGTAGCAACGATCAGATTCGTGAAAAATGTGTTTTCAACCTAATCGTCGGCTCTGACAGACGAGCGTCCACCGTTTTCACCGAGATAAAGAGAACGAGGTCGTTTGTTATGCGTTATTTCTTTCCTGTGAGCTGACTTTTTGCGGTCGCGCTGATGAAATTGACATTATCGTTATCGAACGGAATACAGATTAACGCACTGCGGTGGGAACGATATCCAGCGACACGTTTCGTGTAACGATTTATCGAGCCCAATTACCGCTAAGTTCCTGCATTAATATCTCTTTTTCTTGCCTTACGTCACATCTGTATTCATAATATCCGCCACGCGCGAAAATATTTTATCAACTCGAACCGATTTAACTTGTCACGTAGCGAGCATTTAAATGTTACAACGTTTAGATATTAGATAGATTGTTTTTCCAAAATACGAAGCACGCGTTTTCGAATGCTCGTAATCTCTTTTACGCGACAGGATGTCAGGAATAGTTCGTTGCAAGGGCGTCGAAAGGGTGAGTGTATCGAGATGTGACGTATGCCAGATTTCTATGATCTCGTTTTCGAGTGTACACACGGAGATGTAGTTACATCTTCATCTTAAATGTAACCATCTATCTTCGATGGAATTACTCGATGGAATTTGTATCAAAACACTCGTATCAAAAATAAAAAGGAACATTTCTCGAAATAGAACGTTTCTAACAAAAAAAGGTCAACTATTTCTGCAGAGTTTTATAGGCAGTCATTTAACGTGATTTCGGTGTCTCCCAATGACGCCATCGCCAGCAATGTCGCAAGGAAGGACGTAATCGCGTCCTGCAACAATCCTCTCGTTTCTTAAGTCGTCCCCAGGCGAACGGTTCTCACAGAATCGGTACTAAAATTTTGTAATCGACTATTGTCAACATCCACCCTTCACCTCCTCCCCCCTCCCTCCCCCGGTCGCTGGATAGCCGAGACACCTCCGGGGATCGACAATGCGCCGTGGCAAATAATTGCTGCGAAAGATGGTCCGCTTTCCGTCGCGCGTGTACGCGCCTGACAAATTGCGGTATGACTTTCCTTTCCGACATGTGGCCATTGTCCTTACGGTCGCGATTGTTCTTTCTTTCGTCGATTCCTACGGGCACGGACCGAGCGACGCCTTGATGGCGATCTGAGCGAACAAACCGTGACGTTTCGTCACGCGGCTGAAACATACGGGCGACGAGCAACGGGAACAACAGGCTCGGACATTCGCAATTAAGACATTCTTCGTCTAATTTGTCCGCACACCGCTGCTGATCAAACATCCACCGGTCACGCGACGCGTTTCATCTCAGATTTCATCTGGAGTCGTTGGCTAGGTAGAAAAGCCGAATAGAAAATAGAAAATGTTTGTCGAATATGATGGAAGGCCATAGAAATGGTGTTATCGAGGGTTTTCCAAGGGAGCTTTAAGACTTTTAACGCGTTGACTACTATAGGTAGGTGATCAGAGGTAATCTTGAGAAATTAAAGAAAAATTAATTCTGAACCAGTATTCCGATTATTACTCTAGCGGTCACTATATGGATAAATCACGAATGCTACGAAATATACCCAAGTTTGTTTATTTTAAACACACGATCGCGATATGTATTAACCCCAAAAGACGACATCGTCCACAGTCGTACCTTCTGATTAAAAAATATTCCTAAAGCTCCTTTTTGGAGCCCCTTTATTATTGCCGGCTGAACTTTAAGATCTTGTTAATTTTCGAAGCTTCTAACGACGACAAGGGCCGCGCGCTCGCGCAAAGTAGGCGTCGGGAGGCGGAAGGATACAGCCGGGACAGAAAATCTGATAAAATCGGTATACGAACCAGAGTGGTCTCGCTAATGAACGTAACTCTTTCGCGTTGGGCTCGTGTGCGTCGGTCTTTCTCCCCTGCACGTGAAAAGATGTGCGTGGCTGCGTATAGCGCATTTAATTGACGGTGAAATACGCGTCTGTGAGCCACCGTAGGGGTTCCTTCTTTGAATCGGGGCCCCATAAGAGTCGCGAGGACGCGTTCAGCCAAATTTCAGAGCGGTCATCTTTGTTCGTGCAAAATTATCGATGGGCTCCTCTTGGTGCCTCATTAGAGAAAATTGAATAAAACGGAGTAGTCGAAAGCGGTGGAGGTGAATATTTTTGAATGAAATAGTTGGCGAAGCATCGAAGTCGTTTCAGGCGGTGTTACGTGTTCTTAAATATCGTTTTCGTGTAAAAATCGTTCGGTCGATCACGCCGAGAGCCCTCCCACTCGTTCATCCATTTTACAGTGTACGGAGTCGGTTTTGTAATCACAATCGGGCACTGATAACGCTTATCTCTTACGGATTGGGTCAATGAACATTACGATCATGCGTTAATTATGTGCCTCGACTAGAGTTTCACGTGAAACCGATGCCAATTTTCGCGATTCACTATTTTTACAGATCGGTTGCTTCGAAACTTTTACGAGTATTTATCGAACGAACTCTCGAACCTTCGCGCTCCCTTGGCTTTCTGTATTTTACATTCCAATTTATTTAGGCGGTTCTCGCGGCGAGGAGGAAATAACAAGCATATTTCAAGCCGCACAGCAGAACAACTTTACAATTATAATCGGACAATTAGATTCCCATGGCTGTGGCCTTGCGTGTTCGGGTTTCGATAAATGAAGCACGCTTCGAAGGGTCGCGGAATTAAAAAGAATCACAGAGATTTTAGCTCGAGTAACTCGAAGAACTGAAACTAATCGAGCAATTGAGCGAATACAGCTACGTGGAATTTAAATTTAAAAAATAGGATAGTGATCTGTTTGTGGAAACGTATTCCAATTGCTGTATAAACTCACAAGTTTATTTAACGCTTTACTGATTGATAGTCAGTAAAGACGAGAGCATTCAATCTTAGCAAACTAGACGATTAATCCTTACCAATCGGTAAAGTGTTAACTTCGATTATTTTCTTTCTTCATTTGGCATCGTTAGGATCAGAATGAGAGTTCATAGCGGTTGAATTCCCGGAGAAGCTGGTGTGTAATTGCAAGAAAGAAATTTCCGCGATAAACAGAGTTGGACCGGCACCAACTATCTTTATTACGGTAATCTCGCGGTGCGTTGCTCTTGGACCCAGCCGTGCTTAGATCAATTGTATTGCACCGCTCACGGGCAATAATAAACGTTGAGAACGTGCCTCGTCGAATACTGGGCCACTGTCCAGGCGCATTTGTCAGGGGATTACTGGTTCGCGTGATTTTTGCGGTACAGTTCAGCAAATCTTCATAACTAAAATTATTCCTTAAACCTGCTGTCCGTTCGTCACGAAAATTTACGAAACTCCGTTTGTTAACCGAGGGTAGGGATTACGCGTCGTGGATTCCCGGAATCAAGTTCGATGAGTCGAATAAACAACATCTAGGCTTTGTTTCCCAAATAACTTTCAGCCCAGGGCTTCGAGTCTCATACGAGGCGACGCTATCGTAAATTTGAATACATTTTCGACTCTGATACTATCACGGGAAGATAGATCTTCGCGTGTGCTTTTTGGGAAGATTTTCCGACTCGACGAGTTCCCGTTTACTCTTTATCTTTTTAGGATTAATCATCGGCGAGGGATCGTTGCAGAATTTCTATAATTTTTAAGCGAACACATGAGGAAATCCCATCCACCGTTTCTTCCCCCTCTTCGTCACTTGATCCATCTGTGCACGCGTTGCAATTCTTTTTTTCCCCTCCCTTCTCCCCGTCGCAATAAGCATAATTATCATTGTCGGCTATTCGACGGAAACCGACAATCCATTGATGCACGACGTCTGCGTTGTCAGTGACCTCCTCCCACTCCTCCCTTCGTCCGTGAATTATTGAATATTTTATACGAGTTTTATTTTTCGCGCGCCGGACATGGATGCCCCCCTTCATGACGCTCGACATCCTCTCTCATTGGTATTAATATTTACAGAAAGCAGGAAACGATCAGCGGCGGGGCGACGCGGACGGAGGAATCGTTACAATAAATGAAAGGGGCAGCGGTTTGACGAGCACGACCTTGAGCTGGTGAAAAAGCGAGGCACCGTGGTACGCGAACAATGCCCGTGTTACAGAAACGGTAAGTGAAACGAAATAAAGTGGAATTGGAAATTAACGGTCAGACGCGGTCGATCTGACGGACCGAAGGAGAACGAGGATATGATAAACGGACGTCGCTCGTTTCGAATGTTTTGTGCAGAGGGTATTTACGGGTTCATGAAAAGTCAGTGTAACCCTTTCGACTCGACTTCTTTCTGCATTCTATTCTTCTAGGAATTGATCGTATTAGACTAGGGTTGGTTGCGTGTCAAAGGCTATAGTCGAATAAGAAAAGGCACTTTGTCTACGAGTCTCGATCGTCGAGATCTTTTCAACGTGGTTGCATTTTCATCAACACTTGCTTACAAACGTATTTTTCCGTTAACAAACGAAATCAGCTAAGATTGTCAGGATAATTTCCTGTGGAACTACAGTGGCGTTCCCTTGGCGATCCAACGAAAGCGTAAATTACCTTCGCGATAAGTGCAGACGGATCTGGAACGTCTGTGGTCTCTCTCTTGGACCCTGTTTCCTTTTACTCCCCTTCCATTCTCATCCTCCTTTCCGCGATGGAACCCTTCGCGTATTGCACCCTTGCCTAGAACTCATCCCCCCGGTTCCCTACTCCCAGGAGCTATTAGTCTAAACAATATGGCTGCCAAACGCAGCAAACAATCGATAGCAGGCTTGGCGAGCCAACTAGCTGTATAATTTAATTAAGACTATTAAAGCCAAAATCGAACGTCATCTTCCAACTGTTTTGCGTCACGCGCGCCTAACTCCGCTCCCGAGTTTCTCGAATGTTTACCGCGATGGCTGTTCGTTTAATACCCTGAGATGCCACGCGTCGCTCAATCAGATTTACAGTGCCGGGTTGTTGTTCATCGGTGCATCAGGATCACACGTGACGGATTGACGATCTTTCGCTTCGAAATTTCCTTAGCTACGCGCTTTTCTTTTTCTTCTAATGGAACATTCGTTCAAGCTTTGGTCTATTGCACTGTGACGTCAAAACGTTGTGCTCCGCAGAGGCGTTCGAATCGAAGCAGCCTGTTGCGCGGTTCGCTGTAATGCAGGAACGCTCGGGATTCCCAAATCTGTTGGAATACAGCCCTGACTTTCTAAAGTAACCTAACGAGATACCTCTAACCTGTTTAGCGTTGCAACGAAATTGCAAGTGACCTGAAAAATCCTACTTCGACCCGGGCTTCCTTGTTCTTCGGATAGGGTACCAGCTAGCTTCTTCAAGGGTCGAATGACATTGATATCGAAGAAGAAACCACTTGAAAAAGCTAGTTAATTGTATCTTACAGTTGGAAGCCTTATCCTTATCTTATATTACTCCAACGGAGTCTTGAGTCGTAGTAAATTCTTCGTGTTCTACGAACGTTGTTCGAACGACAGGGAAAGCTCACGACGTCACCAACGCATGGCTACACCGGGAATCGATTCAGTAGCATTCGTATAGAGGGAATCGACCTCCGGTTCGAACGTTACGCGAATCTCCGCGGTATAGTTAAGGACAAATAGAGACACCAGTAACACCCGTATTAGACAGCCGAAAAAAAGTTAACTGACAGCTGATGGTTAGTGGTTCGGCAGAACAGATTATTGGCAGTGCGAGGCAGAAAAGATATTCTTAGGAGTAAAACGGTAAAATCGTCAGCGGCGAAGTTGAAACGTCAACGAGATCATGGACAGGTTCGCCGAACCCCTCCGAGTCCGCGCGCGAACCTGTCGATGCCGTGTCAAAAGAAGAAGCGGACGTAATTACTCGGCGGCCGCTGCAACATCGAGCCTGGGCGTCGTGTTGCAGCGTTTCCAAGATTCGCTGGTCAGAAATCTGATCAGCCTTGTTACTAGAAATAAATCACGCGTTGTTTCACCTCGAGCAATTAGACCCGAAGGTGTAATTACGAGGTCCCGTTTCATCTCGCGGACGTTTGATCTTCGCCGCTTGATAGAAGTGATTCGTAGGTGTACAACGACGGGAAGACTGGAGACAGCTGGAAACTGATCGTACTCACCTTTCTTGGGTATCAGGGATTTCAACAGCAGTACAGCGTTGTCGTCGCAAGCCCAGCCGTGCATCTTCCTGTAGCTGTCGCGACCTTTTTCCGTCAGTTTGTCCCACGGCTTCGGTTTACTCAGCAGTTCGCTGACGGTGCCTTGGCTCAGCCCGAGTACGTACTTGGCGAACAGCCTTTGACCGATGTTGTGTATCGAGAGCAGCTCTCTGACTCTCCTGGCTATGTGCAGGGTGTCCAGATTCTGCGACGCGTACTTGTCCATGTTGTACCGCAGCATCTCTTGAAGCCTGGCCTCCATGGGGTCGCCTTTAGGGATAAGCGACTCGCCTAGTCGACCAGCCATACCCGCGGCGCCATACTCGTCGCCGAATCTGAACGGATGCGTTCTGTCGTCGAAGCGAAACGGGCTCTTCAGGGTATCCAGCACGCTCAGACCTCCGATGTTGTTGTTGGCCAGATGATGGCTGTTGTTGTTATTGTGACAAGAGTCCTGGTCCGCTGGACTCTTTGGTGGCGGTGCCGTCGGGACGGCCGGTATCATGCTACCGCCGTTCACGGACGCCGAAGATGCGATCGTCTCGATCATCGTCGTGGGCGGTTGAAAGCTCGGGGGTGACGTTAACGCGGTGGTCGAAGACGGCGTTGGTGGTGCGGGCGTTTCGTGGCCCGACACAGGCGTCGGAGCCTTTTCGGCGGCATCAAGGCAACTCAGTGGAGTGGTTCCTAACGGGGTATTCGATTTGGCTGGCGTGTTCGAACTGGACGACGGGTCCGTTGGCGATGGAAGATGATTTATGCTACTGGTGGTAGACGGAGGGTGCAGACCGATCAGCGGTTGAGCTTGCTGTAGCTGTTGCTGCGCCAATTGACCCAAGGAAGTCGGCTGAAGCTGCTGCTGCTGCTGCTGTTGTTGTTGTTGTTGTTGTTGTTGTTGCTGCTGCTGCTGTTGTTGTTGTTGCTGCTGTTGCTGTTGTTGCTGCTGATTCATGATGGACCTCTCCAACGTCCGCCTCCAGTTGGCGACGATCTCTTCGCCGAGGAAGGAGCCGAAGGTCTCGACGTTCTGGAGAGGAGGTGGGAAGAGGAGGCTGGACGTCGTCGAGGTAGCCGAAGACGGTGTCGGTGTGGAACGCGGTGGGAGGGAAACTGCTGCTGGGGGCGGCGGCGGTGGTTGCTGGGAGGACACGTGGGACGAAGGCGGTACACCCCCGACCCCGTGGGGCGAGGCGGTCGAGGCGCGCTGCAGGGGTGACGATAGTCCACCTGCAACCACCAAAAACACAAGGGACCGCGTCAACACGAGCTCGCACACACACAGATCGCGGTCGATCTAATGGTTCACGGTTTCGAATTCCCTTTTTCATTTCGGACATCCGGCGTCCAAAGTCCTCATGGTAGCCTCCTGGACGACCGAGACTCTCTTTTTTTCGACGCTTCGTCGCGTGATCCACACAAACGAGGAACAACGGCGGCCCAACGAGAGGAAAAGTGTCGCGTGTCGGTCGACTGGGTTCAGTGTTCCTCGTCATCTCGAAAATCCTTTCCGTCGCGTTCCGATCGGCTTTTCTCGGAGATATCGTCCGTGAAAGACTGAACACCAGTCCGTAGTATGTATTTTTTCTTTTTTTTTTTTTTTTTTTTTTTAACAACAAAGCGATTTCGCTCCGTGAAGGTGGAAAGGTGTTCGACGTTTTCCGAAGGACAGCGAGAAGTCGCGAAATTTCGGGGTGGGAATACGGGGTGGACGGAGTACGGTTGGACCTCTTTCTCTGCCCGTGAACACGCGGCTTCTCTCTCGCTCTCTCATTCCGTGTCATTCCCGATCGATTTGCAATAAACTCTGGCCCCGAAACAACGCTTCGGCCTGGAGAAATGCTCCGAGTATCGTCCACGAATTTGCGTGTACGAGGTTTCTTTTATTTTTCTTTTTTTTTGCGTTTCCCAGCGTGCAGACGTTCGTAGTGGGAGCTCGGGGTGATGCTAGGTTCGGGGGCGGGCTTTGGGGGGATGATCACGGTGTCGATGACATGTTTGGTAAGAGGCACCGGGGGTTAACGTGCAGGTCTCGATTATGTTAGTACCTCCTTGCGAGGGTTGATGCGCGCACCAGCGAGAGAGTAGCTCGGAAAAAGTGCAATCTAAGCAGTGGAGGATCTCGGAGAGACAGGCAGAGAGAGAGAGAGAGAGAGAGAGAGAGAGAGAGAGAGAGAGAGAAAGAGAGAGAGTAACACAGAGATGTGAGAGGGCAGAACGGTGAAATTAGAAGGACGAAAGTGTAGAAACGACGAGGACGAGAGAAACAGATCCACGATAACGGTTTGGGAGAAGAAGAGAGATAGAAGGGTCAGATACAAAGATAGTTAGAAAAGAAATGCGAACACAGTGGCAAGCAGAGTTACTTTGTTGTTCCTTTTCTCTCGGTAAGCTCCTTCAGTCATCCCTCGTTCTTTATAAAAAGCGTCCGCGTTGCGTGACTCGTGTCCTTTATATTGTTACTCGATACCGAGTCCTTCGACGTAGCCTCGAAGAGAGAGAGAGTCGGGGATCGAAGACCAGAGCTTTAGCGCAGGAATTAGTAGCCGTAATACTAGAAGGGTCGTAACGATATCTCGTGTCTACCTTGCTAGAGAGTGTCCAGCTACTAGCAATTCTCTAACAATTCCTGATCTAAAGCGGACAGCTTGTACGGTGATCAGCCGATACGCCTAATCTCGACTGATCCTTGGACGCGAATCAGATCGATCAAGCGATCATCGAACAGTTCGCGAGGCCTAATGCTTGGAGGAAAGATTGATTCGAAGGACTTACCGAGCGCGTCGGGAGTATTGGTTGGCTTCAAGTTTTCTGTTTGCTGGAGCGCCTTCGAGCGTTCCATCAGAAGGTGTTCCAAGCTCTTGCCAGGCTCGCCTGTGGGAATCTGCGACAGGTCCACCGACCTCAGTGCGTTAATTTCCCGTTTCAGGTCGTCATAGTCCCTCTGTCGCTCCAGTTTGCTCTCCAGTCTGCTGATGTGCTGTCTGCGGGCCTCGAGTTCTTCCTCCAGCCGCGCCGTCGCCTGTGCACTGGTCTCCTGGAGACGTTGCAGGCTCTGCTGTAACCTGGACACCTCCTCGACCAGCTGGCTGATCTGGAACCAAAGGTTAGAGCTGTTAATTAAACCTTATTTTATCTAGGAACCTAGGACTCCTCGTTGGAACGATCCTCGTAGTTTGACAGCAGACATATTTTAAAAGAAAGAGGGTGCAACTCTGCTTTTAATGTTTCGAACGACGTATTCATCGATCGAGTCGCATTAATGAAACGAAGAACGGATGGTTAACGTAACCCATCGCCTTGTACACCGATCGCTGGCTGTTCCCAGTTGTCATGAAATCGAACATGAACGTAATTACATTATCGTCGATACAAATATAGAACCATACACGCGAAATACTGCGGCGTCCCTCCACCCTCACCTCTGAACCCCTGCGGACTGCTTCGGGTCTCGTTTATCAGAGAGTAAGGAGCTTACCAGAAGCTCTTTATTAATTTTATCGAATCGATTATACCGAAATCGATATCGGCCGCTTAGCGGACGGGATAAGTTTAAATCTCGACTCGGGTCTGAATGTAATTACTCGAGGATTAGGTTACTCGTTAAGAAGTGGGAGGAGTTCTTTCGCGTTTCTAGGGACGTCCTAGATCATCGTAGACGTCTAGATCTAGACAATGAAGGGCTGGGTTAGGTCTGAACTGAATCAGTCCTAAAAGTTTTCTAAACAAATTTCAAACAAACTTTCGTGTTGCTCGACAAATAAAATAAAACCTACAGTCAATTTAACAAACGAAAACGTCGCTCCATTCGGAACAAAATAATACCGTGACCCATTAGAAAGTGATCGATCGCGTCCCGTCCATCCTTTTCATTTGATTTATAAGAATAAGTGCAATGAATACGTGCTGGGGGAGGAGAGGTGGAACGAGGGAGGAAGGAAGAAAAAGAGAAGCGCGGAGAGTGGCGAGGCAAGAGAACCATCGGGAAAATGAATGACGGATGAGGAGGAAATATAAGCGGAAAGTTTAACAGAGAGAATGGTCAGGGGAATTGCTTAGCGAGGAGGAAAGGGGAGAATTAGCGTGGGAATCATCCAGAAACTTCGGCGAAACGAATGCAAAAAGACAGGACATATTCAAGGGAACAACCCTGTAGATTTCTGACTTCAAAGAAGAGCACGAAGACGTAATACTATAATCGTAGGAATAGGACGCGTCCATTAACTATTGATCGCGTGTCGTTAATAACTCACGACGCGCGTCACCGACCGATCCGTCGTCACGAAATGCTTTTCATTATTGGCGTACCTTCGCCTAAGCATCCCGAGGCTCTTTAACGCGACACAGCAGTTTTCGCTCTTCCATTTCACCAATAAACTCCCCCTCACTATCGTAAACTTTTCGATGTTTAAGCTTGAACTGTCGATCACCGATGTTACCCTGCTTCCCACGCGGTGTTTCACGGGAAGATGGATCCCGCGAAGCGATTCTTGGAATAAACGGGCAAACAGTAGCAACTAGAGAGATGTTAGAGAGGGGTGGGTAATCGTCGTGGAGCGATCAATCGCGATGAATCGCGAGTGCTCGAAAGTTTCGAGTTGCGGAGCCCATCCACGTGTTACGCGACCGGCTACGGACGAAAATATCGGTTGCGAGGGTGTGGAAAGGGTGGCCCAGGGGTGGTAAAAGCCGCCAGTGGGAGAGAGGATGAACGATTTTAAAGCTGAATGCGTTTCGCGCGGTGCAATGCCGGTGCGAACGAGATCGTATCAATTGTTTTTTCCCAGCGAGGCATCATCCTTTTCCCTGGGGTTAATTGAGGAGCGAAGCTTCAATTTTGCGGAATTCACGCCTCCGGCGTGCATCGACAGGTCTAGCCGCCGGTGTGAGACGTATATTTAAAAAAACCCGCAGATTTTTTTCAACCTTGCTCAACAAACACGCGTTGCTTCGTTGTCTTTTCTTTTCTCTCGCGTTTTCTTCCTCGTTTTGCGAACAGGGGTGAGATTCTGTCACGGTTGAATTGAAAAGACCTTACAAAGAAAAATAAGACGAAACTTTTTTTCTATTTATAGTTCATTCATACAACATTTAGTTTCGAAAGTAAAAATTAAAAACATACAGGCCCTTTCACATTCACAAATCCAAGCCAGCTCGAAACATGGTATCCTTGGCATCGATCGCTCGTAACGGAGGTTTCTTCGAAATATATTCGGAATTTAAACTAGTCTGGACGGAGGGAATCAACCTATTTCTAGTTAGCGACTTCCAGGCTTAGCGGGCCACCGTGTGATCGAAGATCCTTGATGCAGTGTCAAGCATTCCCGCCCTTTAATTTATTTACCAGGGGCAGCTTACTTGTCAGTTGTCCCTCGTCTCACCCGCAATCGATACACGCTTACAGCCGTAAGTTACTTTACCCTGCGTTTCGATCACACGGCCGAGGGATTGAAGATAAGTACGCATCGTCGTTCTATACACACGGAATAGGTGGACGCGAGGGGAAGTTCTCCGAGTTGCTCGTAATAATGTCCGCCATTAGCGATGGAGTAGGTTATCGCTTTGCGGGCGAACCTGAGCGGAAGGACAGCTGGAATTAACAGCGTGTCGATATCGTCGAACTTGTCGCCTAAGTGCCGCGATCAACGGAATGAATCTTTTTACAGGGTCCGATCTGAAATGGAATCCTTAGGGATGGGTTCCCACTTCGAGATAGTAGACGTTTACCTCGAAGAATATTAAATGGATTTTTATTCGACGCTAGCTTGACTAGATTTCTATTGCTTAAGTTATGCTTCAGTAAGTGAAGATTTATTAAAATTAATTGGGAGGCTTGAACAAAAATGAATTTATCTTTTTGCATAGATAAAAGTCAGCATAAATAGATGCTTGTTGAAATAATAATTTTGTTTGTACTTCATTTTATTTGAATGCTTAATCTTTAATAGATTAGTTATTGCACCTGATGGCCCAGTCTACTAAAATAATGTGTTGCGCATACTACCCGTGATAAATTAGAAAATCATCGCTCTCAGAACACCGCATTAGTTGCCCACGAGTTACGCAAGATAGTTAAACATGTTAATACTACTAATTTCATCATTTTCTTCTCGAGAGTCGCTTTTTTTTACTTTGTCGCCGTGAATCCATTAGGTCTGACGCGTTGGTAAAAATAATCAGTGGAATCGTGCCTAGCGCGAATTAATTGGCTAGGCATGCCCGCTGGAAACTCAATTAGACTACTATTAGACTGTCATAGACGCATCGGGGCTGTCACGGTGCGAAAAGTCAGACGTGGCGAATCGCTGGTAAGAAAGCGCGACTATCGCCCAAGACTGGGGACTCAATTAGACTGTCACGCTGTTAAACACTCGCGGTGTGGTCTCCGTATTGGACTATCGCAAACCCAATTGAATCGTCACGATACTAGAAGCTTTGTTTCACTGTCACGCTACCCCAAAAGGCTCGGTGGGCTGCGAATTCAATTCGACTGGCATAGTGTTATAGTGTCGTGCAGAAAATATTTTAAGTAGCAATGGAGAATATAATAATATTTAAGTGCCTTACGTTAACATGGTTAAAGTTTGAAGAAACTGTGCTTCTATTAATTCTCCTTAAAATCGATTTTTTCTTTCTCGAATATCTAATAACAAGTAGAAGCACATATATATCCTATCACAATTACCTCGCTTGGCTAATATATTCTTCACTGCTGCTGAAAATATTAAAAACTCGACATGGTTTGGCCCAGCCTGCGCTAAGATTACCAATAATGAGATGCTGAATATTTAACGGAAACTCGTCGCAATACAAAATGCGGCAACAAGTTGTAAAACCGCGTCCGTGCCGCAAAGTTACTAAAAAATCTCCCATAAAACAATGTGTCGCATGTGCAGACTTGGCTTGGTCCGTGCATCGATAATATCAACGGCAGCGTTTCGTTCCGTCCGCGGATTCGTTAAAATTTAATGTCTCCGAGTCGTTCGTAAAATCCCCAGCCCTTGATTGCTCTTGATATTGAAATTCGATCTTGCCCCAGATCTCAGGCCTATGACATCGCCGCTGAATAGGGATATTTCCGCGGACAGGGGATCATAAATTTTTTTTTCTCCCGCATTTGGATCATTCAATCTGTCTAGCCAATATACCCGGAGGGGGGTAATGAAAGATACGAGCACGTAGGTGGACGAAATAAAACCGAAATCGCATCCTAGTGTACGCTTAGAAAAGAAAACAATTCTGGGACGAGTGCAAACGTATTTTGGTAGGGGGAAATCGAGTCAGAAAGAGAAGCTTTACGATCTCCTTTCAATCTTTCCTGGGTAAACATCGAACGAGAAGTTCTTCAAAGAACAACGGTGAAAAGTCACAGGCAAGATTAACGATAGAAAGAGTAGACGAAGAGTGAGGGTAAATGAAAGACAGGTTATAACCATTGTATCTCTCGCCACTCCTTTTTTCTACATTTCCCGAAACAAGGAGGGAGAGATTGTAATCGTTGCGATACATCGCTCATTCCCTCTATTTTTCTCTACTCCCATCCCTCTTGTGTTTTTTTTGCACGCTGGAGGGGTGTAACTATCGTTACCCTGCTTTTACTAGTATCACGCGTTCGCCTCCCCTGTGATTCACCCTTTTTCGATATCTTTCATTACGTTTATCTGCCTCCTCCCTTTCCTTTCGAAGCGACAGAGCCTGAACACTGGCTCGTCGCAATATTTTTTTTATCGAAAGACTACTTTTATTACATAATTTATTTATTGGAGAACCCCTTTTGGAAAATTCTTTATCGCGACGTATCAGTCTTCTCCTTCTCGACATTTCCAAATAGACAAATCCCAACAAAATAATCCAGAAGAGGGTGCAAAATAACCGAACTCGAGGAACGGTTGGATTAAACCCAGGAACGAGATCATTGGAAATAATCACCTCTCGCCATCATCCCCCATCCGCTTCACCTCCGTTATTTTCCAAGAGGCGCGCAATTACGTCACACCGTCCAACCCTTTCTTCCTCCTTCCTCCTCTCACCGTCGCGATGGCCAGAGTCCGTGTTCTCCGGCGTCGAGTACAATGTCATCGATGGGAAGAAGCGAACCCTTGTTGACGAGAATCCTCTGCCGAAAGGAGCCACGCCGAGGTGCATCGTCGGTGTGCGCGTACGGCCAGTGACCACGAAGGGGCGGTCAGGGTGTGCGGGGGTGTGTTAGAAGGTAAAAACAAGCGAGGCTTGATCGATGGTCGCGAGGCATGGCGGGTAACGGTGGCCAGGCCGAAGGTGAGTCGGACCGGAAGACATGATCGGTCGTATGCAAATTAAACCGGACCCGAAGGCGTCGGGGGTGGGAGAAGTCGAGCGAGAGGGTTCGAGAAAAGGGGACTGTGTCGAGCAGCGAGGCTCCAAGTAGCCGTTGCCATTGTTTCTTGACCGTCGATCATCTCCTTCAACCCTCTGCTCTGCCACCCCCCTCCTAACCCCACCACCACCTCCCAGTACCGTGATTTTTGCTATTTGCATTATACACTGGCGTCCGAGGGGCCTTTGTTTGTCGAGCTATTGATCACATTTTCTCCCGCGGTATAATCAATCTTCACGCACACGGCCGCAGCCCTTCTCGCACTTATGTGCCGCGGGGGTGCGCACACGTGACCACGGATACAGAGTACGTGTGCGCGACGGTACGCAGTGGGAGCGCAAGGAGGCCGGTTGCTTCGTGTATTAATTTTCGTTCCCTGTCCACCAATGATGCGCCGCGAGGGATCGTTATGGCCGCAGGAGCTCGTGTGCTTCCGCGAGATCTCCTTCCTTGGCCGAGAGGGACCCTGGAGGGGGAGGTGATGCGAGTTCGAGGCGGTTGATACGACGCGGGGCGCTCTTCGTTTTCTATGTTCCACGATCGCGCGGACCGCTGCGAGGCTCGTCGACTCCTTGGGGGTTGGGTGGGTGAGAAAGGGTGAAGAAAGGCCTCTTGCTTGGATTTTTAGGGCATAGACAGAGCGAATTCTCGCGATTTCTAAATAGAAATCTTGACTTGGAGATGTTAGCATCATCAGGAAATATTTTTTAAAGATAGCATGATAGTTTCTAACTGCTTGTGGTTCAAGCATCTCTTCAGGCAACAGGCTGGCTTCATCAACAGGTAAAAATTCGATCTCGAAAGCTCGACTTCGGCTAGGCAAATCAAAATCGCCACTTCGATCATCGATTCACCCCTTTAGCTATAACCACGTGCGGGACTTGTGGTCGAATATTCGGGCCAAAACTGATTATCATGAGCTTGACCTGTGACGTATTGTTCGGGCCAAATGTAAACATCACATTTTGGTCCCAGATTGTTGGAGCTTAAATCGTAGCATAAGGGGTTAAAGTATGAAGATCAAATTAAAATTCAGACTCGAGCAACAAACCCTGTTTAGGATCTGATCATGGTAAACAGGCGTAAACGATGGTTTCGAGTGACTCCGTCTCGAGTATCGAAGAATTTTCCAAAGATCGACGTTCCTGGAAGTGTCTTGTGGATTTCCATGATCCCCCTCGGGTTGGGAAGCCGCGCGATCGCGAATTTTTTCATCGCGCAGAAAAGATCGCAGCCTGGCTTTCTCCCCTTCGTAGGTAACGGACCGCGCCGCGTGGGTGGAGGATCTCCGAGGCTCTCTCCTTTTCTCACCACGGGAGAATGCCAATTAAAAGCCGGGCTCGGAAAGAAAGCCCAATCGATAGGAGGCGGATATCCCTTTCCCTCCCCCTCCTCCCGCAAACGGTCTCAACTCACTCCGGGACTCCTCTTTCCCTTGCTTATTCTGATTCCCTTTCGTTCTCTCGACGGGGGTAGCGATGTAGCCGGAGCCGAAGGGTTGCCCAAACTGGGAAGTGGGAATTATGGGCAGGATTAATATGCAAGGACTGGATACGTGCGGTGGCAGGGGGTGGATGGCGAAGCAACAAAAGGGGTCGAAGGGGAAGCGCGGCAAGAGGAAAAGGGGGTTGCGTTTCTGTCTTCGTCCGTCTGATATCGGAGGCGAAGAGCCCCGTTTCCCTGCCTGTCCCTTCCTCCCCGCTGCACCCCCTGCCATCCTATCGGCTCGCATCTCATCCCCTCCACCGTCTCCTTACAGGATACACGGCTAACGGACACCCCTATCGATTTTACAACTCGATATATGTGAATACCCACTTGTCTAATGACTGATCGGGCTTCCAGCTCAACCCTTTCCCTCCGACTCACCCCCCTACCGGCTGGCAGAGCTTCTCCGGCAGCCGCCCCCGACGGGGCGGCCCCCGGCGAATGTATCTCGCCTCATTACACCGACTACGTGCCTTTGCCCGACATCTCGCGCTGCATCGACGCGCACAAAAATCCACCCTGACCCCCCGTCCCCCCTCCTCTACCCCCTCGGATCCTTTTTTTCCGATCACCACCGCCAAGGGACCACAGCGTCACGCTCTGGTTTCTTCGGTGATTTCCATCGATCCCCGATTAACGAGCCTCCTCCAATCCCATCGAGGAGAAATCCTGCTTTCTCCTGTTTTAATTGACCCAGATCCATCGACCGGTATCGCGTCGCTAGCGATGGGACCAGCGACACCTTCCCAGGGGCTGGCTCTCCAAATTTTTGCCAGAAGATGTTTACGAAGGGAAATCCTGTCGAGGCGTTCGCGATTGTGGAAGGCGAAGGTTGAATGGAGACTCGAAACGAAACGGATAAGGGATGAAGGAGGGTGGTAGTCGTAACACAGCCTGGCGCGAAGGGTAGAAGGCAGAATGTATGATATTTTATTTTAGCGTTCTTCTGGGCGCCGCTAGATAAGCCTCCGAGGATTTATGCTTATTACGAGCGAGCACCAGCGAGGGCACTCTTTGCCGAAACCATTTCTGTACAGCGGTAGTCCCTCCCTCCCTTTGTCTTTCTCTCGTTTATCTTTGCGCTCGCTCTTATGGCGATTCTCTTTTGCTCGCGTTTGATATTGCTCCCCCCCTCTTTATATCCCCGTCGTTGTTCTTCGTTATTAAGAGAATTGTTATTTTTCAGTTAGAGATTCCTCGCGGAATTTCGTTTTCTCTTTATTGTCTCCTTGGCCCTTGGCTTCTCGTTTATCCGAGATTCACTTTTCATCCTGCGATCCTGTTCTCGATTCTCAATTTTCCTTCCAGTACCATCCTAAACTATATTTTTCATTGTCTACCTATTAATATGTATTTAAATAAATTCACACCTATGAATATTTCTTTTACTGTAAGAGGAAGGGGTGCACTTTTTATATATTTCATGCTTAAGATTATTAACCTATTTCGATCCTGCCAACCAAAATTAGCATTCGGTTAATCGAGTAAAACATCATGTTCCGCAAACGTCATCCGCGATTCATAAAATTCATTACTAAATTGTGTCGTACGTAATAAAATTTACTTCTCGAATCGAATCTCGTCAAGTTTGACGTCCGATAACGCAAACGGAGCTCATCGATAAAACATCGTCCCCGAGTCGCTCAATGAATTCTCAGTTACGAGTTTAGTTCCATCGGTATCGAGCGATTTTACGAGGAGATTTTTATAGGAAACGGTGTAGGTCTGTTTGGAATTAATTTAACGGGTATATATTTCGCGCCACTTGTGTTTTAGTAGAAAATGCAATCCCGAAGAGCCAGGTTCGGAAAACCTGGCGTCTATTCGTAGGAGGCTGGCGATCGCGAGTGTTCATTGTGCGTTGCGTGCGCGGACACGGCTGCCGCATTGTCGCGCTGGTTAATGAGAAAGTTGCGAGCACCCAGGTCGAAATGGCGAGACCTGGAAATGCCATTCGACGATTTGGTGCGAACGCTACACGGAATATTCCATCGACGCTTTCGAATCTGTTACTCGATCATCCGTGCAACGTGTTTCGAAGTCACAGTTTCGAACGATTACTTAAAATTATTAATTTTTTTTTTGGAATTGTACAGAGAAAATTTACGATCTACTGATTCACTACGAAAAATGGTTGCGTTTCTCTTACCAATGATATGCAAGCAACAAAATAGAAAAAAATACGGCTCTGTAGTAACGGTGTAAAAAAGAAAGTACGGTTGGCTCCGTTGTGATAGAACTCTCCGCAGAAAAAAATATGAAGACACCGTAACGCAATATCGCGAAACGCAGAGTTACACTCGTACCATGGCCGAAGAGATCCCGAGAACCACACCACGGGGGTTTCCTTCGCGTGGTCTAATTGGTGGATCCGAAGGGTGGAACTTCCCCGTAAAAACCAGCGCGATATCGAACGTACGTGTCCGCCGACGTTATATGGTTCCGCGTATGATACGTGTCGTTACTCACCCCCTCGGTCTTCCGCAACAGAAAACCGCACCCCGAGCCACCCCCGTAGCGGGCAATGCAAATCTCTTTTTCTCCGCGCGTCTCGGTTTTAAATGCCACCCTCTCCGTCTCACTCTCTCCATCTCACACATTCCCTTTTCGGGGGCTCGCTCCGTCTGCGCCTCCCTTACGCGGTCGGCTACCCTTTCCGCCTATATCGCTACCCAACCACCACCCCCTCCGCCGTCGTCCCACCCTTCTCGGTTGCGTGCTCTTTGTTCTTCCTACGGGCCAACTCCGCCGGCGTCGCAACCCTTCCTTCGCGGCGTCGCCCGCTCTTTTTGTCGCTGTGGCTTATTCGATATATTGTAGCGCGTCCCTGGCCGAGGGGTGGGGGGTGCCTGGACGGGAGGAACGTGGGTGGAGTGATATCAGAGACAAATGACGGACGGGCAAAAAACCAGCGGACGCGGGGGACAATTTGCTAACTGTTGATCCGTGACGGGATGGAGGGATAAGGTTCCGTGCGACTTGCGGTCTCCGGTGTTAGGATTTTTTTAGAAGCCTAGACGTCCCATCGGTCAACCTCGTGGTGTATCTTTTCTGGGGTTTAGAACCTTTGGTCTTGATTCGCGAAATCGACCGGAAGTGCCTGCAAACTGGGGGATGATATCTTTTCGAGTGAAAACGAATCGGAAAACTTGTATCGTATCGATAATAATATGGTTCATATAATGATGGGAATGCAAATGAAAATTGGTGAATTTTAATAGAAAATTAGACAACGTTCAGGTTGGTAGAACCAGGCTTTACAAACTCCTAAATTTCATTCTACTATTCCAATCTCATCTACATCAAATTTACTATATAATTTAAACAAATTTCTTCGATAGACATAGAGGGTAGAGGGTATTTATGGGGCTGACTGTACGTGTATTCATAAATTAATTACCATCTAACCCCTCAACAGCAAATGGCTAAACCTACAAAGAACAATTTTAACGCGCTACAAGTTGAACCTGTTATCTAGTAAAAGCTGCGTCGTTAGATAAGCATTCCTTGCATATCATCGAAGCAAAGCCCTCGCAGCGGTTTCCTGCGGTCCGCCAGTTGTCGCGAAATGGTCTCCTCTACCCCGCGGTTTCGGTCCTCGGGTACGTTTATGTTTGCGTCGAGGGTGGCTCGAGATATTGGAGACAAATGACGCTGCAAAAAAACAACCCTCCTGACACGGCTCTCTCTCCCTGATCAGTTACTCTTTGAATACCATGACCGTCCGGTAGAATGAACCTCGAAAAAATATTCTTTTGTGCGAGGAAAACAAGCCCCGAAAAATCGCTGCTTTCTAAACGGCGATTTCGCGTTCTCCAGCCTCGTAGCCTCGTCGAGGGTGGTTCTCGAGCGCGTTGTTGAATTTTATCACCGGCTCGCGATCTCCACTGATAGGAACGGATCTAACCCCGTCGGGTTTCTAGAAGGGGAAAGGAATGCTCGCGAGCTAATGAACTTCTCATTGATTGGTTAAAATTTCGTTAATACTCCGACGTGTGCTTCGAATGCCTCTGCGCTGGCTCCTCGGAGGTATACGCAGTCCCTGCAACCCGTTCCTCCTTCAGGCCCACCCCCGCTACCCCGTCGAACACCCTCGTCTCACTTCTGGCGAGGGTAAATTTTGAAGGGTGGCTCGAACGTTAGTTAGGCTTCTCCGCGGTGGTGGCTGAAGTACCAACACCACCACCACTACCACCTTTGCCGCCTTTTATGACTGGAGGAAACTAACGAAATTTCCCTATCGGCGATCAATCCACCCCCGGGCCGAGCAACCCTTTTCATTGATCTACCGGCCTCCTCCGTTGAGGCTCAACCCCTTATCGTAACACCCTTTTGGCCAAGCGAACGTCCCTTGCCCACCCACCGCCTCCCTCGCCACCGATCGCTCTGTCTCTGCTTTTCTTCTTTCCGTTTCGACCCCTTCGTCTTCGTCTCACTCCCTTCGAAATATTACCATCGTCCGAGCGTGTCCCAGCGGCCGACGAAGGGAGCAGAACCGGCTTCGATGACGGATCTCTAATTTTAATATCGCTCCAGTTCGCTTTGAAGTGCCCTCGTTAGGCACGGGGGTGGACCCGACCGAGAGGGTTTCTTCGCCCTCGCAGAGACGCTACGGCACGTGTTGCGAGCCGAACTTAACCTCAAAATCACATGTCGTTCGTGGAGCCTAGGTAACCTTGCCGGAGGGTGATTTCTGACCAACAGCCCTCAGAATTCAATCGAGCTCTATTCGAGGCTACCATTCCCACTCTATCATACGTCGGTATTCGAACAACGAACTAACCGATTTAACTCGATTGCACGTCGATCGTGCGTCGTTATTTCGAAAGGGGAGTCCGTAGGAGATAAACGACTCGAGTACAGTTTGCTAGGAATTAACGCGACGGTCTTTTCGCGGTGAGCATCCGAGCCATCGGTCTCGTTACATCGGTAGGACGACGGGGCTGAAAAGGCACGCGTCTCGCTGCACGGTGGAAGTCCTTTTTAACGACGCTGAAGAGGGGTAGGCAGGAATGTCGATAATCGCTAAATTGCCTCTGAAATTCCTAGCGCAGCAAAACCTTCGGTTTCAATGGGAACGCGCGTATGATCCGCTTTAACAACAAATTGATTTCGCAAATAGCAACTTCACTCGAGTTACGAGAACTCAAATCGAAAGCTATGCAGCTCGCAATTCCGCGAACAAGATTCGGAATTTCGACGTTACGTGGGTGCGTTGACCCCGAATGGAAATCTGGGATTCTTTTATTGGAAATCGGTGCTTCTCCGTGGGAGTTGTTTTAAACATTTTAGATATATAAACTTAAAATAATTAATAAAATTAATAAATTAATTTTCAAGGTGACGCGTTAACAAAAATTGATCTGGATAGGATTGGTAGATTCTAAAGAGCTCGTCAAAATAAGTACCGCCACAAGTATTTGATTACACTATTTCTAATGGCATAGGAAAGTAATCGACCCTTGTAAGAATCTTCGCTATTAGTCTGGCAGTTATCATTAAGAAACGCGAGTGATAGAAACTGTCCAGTGATAAAAAAGGAGTTGGGTAAACGCGGCAGGAAGTCGTCGATACGCCTTTCGGGGGGGTGGGTCTGGGAGAAAGAACGAGGGACAAAGCGTCTCGGCGACGACAAGGGGTGGGAAAGGTAGGAAGAATAACAAGAAGAAAGAGAAGGAGATGGGTGGGTGTAGAAACAAACGCGTAATCCCTAACCTCAGGCAACGACGGGGAAAGAGACCAAGAGGGAAAGGAGGACGAGAAGGTGGGCGGAGGATCGAAAGAAGTTTCTGACCCGCTTACGGGAAGTGCGAGCCTCGGAGTTCCCGCTACTTCACAAGAGTTTCCGAAGTGGCGAAGCAGGCACCACCCTCTCTCTCTCTCTCTCTCTCTCTTGTCTCAGTGCCACACCACAACTCCTTCAGCCCCCTTCGCGTCCGACCCGGTATCCTCCTTTCAAACACCCTACCACCGTCCAACGGTCTGCGTTGTCGGCTCCTCGTTGTTTGCCCCTTTCGCAGGCCCCCGAGAGGCGGGGATGCAGCCTTTACTTTCGCTGAACGGTGAAAGTGCACGCAGCCACGTTCCGCGTGCAGCTGAACGCCGCGTTTAACTGGGACGTCCGGTTACCGCACATGAGGGGGAATCTGGGACGCTGTGCAATTTCTAGCCTTTCCCCGATAGGGTAGTAGGCGAATCCCTGAGGAAAATCGAACGCTTTTCTATCGATGTAAACACTGCAAGGGGGTGGTAGCGAGGAATTCCACCACTGTCCTTAATTTGTCCATGTGAAACGCTCGAGAGGTTGTCTAGATTTTTCTTTGATACACTTTCGATTGGATTTTACCCCGATTAACACTTTCAGTGATAGACAATCTAAATACAATTTAATATTCGCATTAGTATTTAGTTTTACAACTCCGTCAATATTCACGAATCCCATTCAGAGTTGTTTTCTTCAAAACCTGATCCTCGGAAAAAAATTCTTAATTCGTCAGTGGAAATCATTGTTATCCACGTGATAGCGTTGAAAACATATCGAGGGACAAGCTTCAGTTACGTATCATCGGATATCGAAAATGATATGACCAGAAGCTTTATCCAAAGCAAGTTCCATCACTCCCCCCCCCCCTCCCCCCCGAGAATCGTAACTGGGTTAATCCAGATTGATTTGCAAACGCTGTCAACATTTCCCAATCCACGCGAAGCACAATTTCCTTAAATGCGTTGTTTCTGTCGAATATCTGATAGCGTTCAACAGACAGGGTCGATTTTAGAATAACTTTCTGTGCATCGATCCACCGAAAATAGGGTGTCGGAATGGAGTTTATCGGCCGATCAATTCGAAATAGAATTCCCGATTGGTTTTAATCATTCGGGAGTATAAATTCCCATCTTCTTTGGTGTTTTCGTCCGAGTGACGTTCGAAATCGTAACTGGGCTCTTAGGAGTCTTTGTACTTATCGTTTCCTTGAAAGGATCGTTCGTGGAGGATTCGAGAGATCCAGAGCGATCCAGAGATGAAGGGCGATTAGGCGGTCGAAGGTAGGAAGGTTGTCCGCGGTGCTCGCAGGCCGATTGCGGGTTCATAACGCGATAGGCAAGTCAGAAGCCCGCATCGGGAGTTTTGCCTGTGCCTAGGCTACACGGAGGAGGATGAGGAATCGGAGGCTGGGAGGTTTAAAGGGTTGATAGTGGTGGAGGCGGTCGCGATGGTGGTGGAAGGAAGAAGGTGGAGTGAGTGAGAGAAATAGACAGTCGGAGAGGGCGCAGGGAGGATGCGGTATAGGTGGTACTAGGTGGCTTTAGCTTCATCTCGCTCGGTATCTTACGCCGATACCTAACTCTCGCTCCGTTCTAACCCTTTGCCGGGCGATTCATCCATCCCCTTCTCTCTTTATTTGAGTATAATTATTGATTATTGGACGACGGAAGGCCGGCTACTCTAGGACGTGGAGAAGGCAGGGTTGGTGTAGGTACCAACGTTCGAGAGGGTTGGCTGGAGGTTGAAGAACGGTAGGAGGGTGATTAAGCTATATGCCTGGCATATCCCACCCCTTGCTATCACCCTCCAGGTCTCCCCCGCCCCCTCCCCGCGCGCTCGCTCGTCCTCCTTCTGCGTTCGCCTTTCACTCACCCACCCCCTTTGCCCGCCATCCGTTCTTCCGATACCACGGGGTTGCTGTCTCTCTCGGTCTTTCTGTACTGACAATTAGACTGATAGGTATATCTTAGTCTGCTATCGATTTGATTCCACCCTATCGTATAGGGTGCACCCGCACACCCGGGCAAAATTTACATCGTGTATGCTACAACGACGTCGATCGCGGTGCCGTCCTACAGCAGTTACCTCCAACCCCCGAATGGTGCCTGCCTGCCTGCTTGCCGCCACCAATACCCCCCTTCAACCCCTTTCTTGCCTTCTTCCCTGTTCTCGCACTCATCCATGTCCACCACCTCTCCGCCTTCGGAGCAGCCTTCGATTATAACCGAAACCCCTGCGCGCTGTCTCTGTAGCGCCAATACATCCGCCTTCCAAGGGGTTGATTAGTGCATTACCACTCGAACTTGTCCGACCGAGGAGGGAGGAACATTCCCGTCGACCCCGTTCGCACCGAATTCACGCTCGTTCTCCGCGGTATCCCGCCCCAGCCTCTTCCCTTTCTCCCTGTCTCGCTTTGTCCTTTCAGCCGGGGGACGTTTTTTCCCTCGGCCTTCCGTCCCCCCCCCCCTACCTCCACCGATCTGCGGGGTATTCTCCTTCACTTTCGACGTAATCCTCGGGGCTGGATCGCCTACGGAGTCGGTTACCGGCCCGGGCGATCGGTAATTGTGGGATTAATTATGGAAGTTACACTCACCCCCCCTCCGCGAAAACCCATACCGACTCTGTATCCTAGGACCGCTGGTTAATTTGTAATTTTCCGCGATGGGAAATTGGGGTGACTCACCTGCAATAAAAAAAGAAGGGAAATCGTAGGGTTAGTGAACGCTGGAATCCGTGGTGGAAACTGTGCTAGGATTGCGCTAGGCTGACCCGTCCAACCCCCGCACCGCGAATCGCGGCCACCCGATGGAATATGAGAAACTGGCTTCCATGCATCTGATTAAACCTCCCGGTGAAATTCTCGACTGTATCCCAGACTTCGTTTTGGAAAGATAGTCAACGGTTTCGCGTTATGCGTAACAAGCAATTCGTGCTGCTTCCACGAGCTTGGAACCAAAGAAAGATCGATCTCCGGACCACCTGTCGTCGTACTATGATATTAGGTTGTCCCAAAAGTTTCTTTTGTGATTTGGACTCGATTATTCTGTGTGGCAGTGTTTATTATAGACAATCTAATTTCTTAGATATCGATGTCGTAACAGTACTAGAGCAAAATGAATCGTACCGTGAGTAATAAAACGAAAGAAACTTTTGGGACGACCTGATAGATCGAAACCGTTTCACAGTCCTGAGAGGCGTCCACTGGAATCTGTCGATCATCGTTTCCAGAAACGCCAGAATTCCTTTTCGGAAAAGCCCATCGTGCCCCCCTAATGACGTCGAGCTGGAAACAATGGAAAGTCACCATCGAGGCGACATGTGGGAACTGCGGGGGCGAACAGCATCGGTGTCGATTATTAAAATCCCGCCGAAAACGGGTATCGACGGTGTCCCGCGCGTAGGCGCTCTATTAATTGCCGAATAATGAACGAAGTTAATCGACAGCTCGACGAGTGTCGACCCCGGGGTAGAGACCCCCTTGCGCCGTTCCAACCCCCTGCGGTACATCACCTTTATATCATTATATGACGAGCTAATGAAATTTTCATAGCGTCGAAATATCGATGCGCCACGCTCGATGCTTTGTATCGGCCTATCAATCACCCCCTCGGTGTGCACACACTCGCAGACAGCTGCGCACACCGTGATCGGTGTCATCCGCGTTCCCACCCCGCGCACGCACCGTGGAATATAATTGACGTCCGTCCGCCCTGTAAACGAGTGCCCAGTCGTTGTCATTCGGATCGAAGTCGATCTTGATCGAGGGCTGCTTTTCGAGGAAAGCGAAAGCGACTGGACTCCAAAGATCTGCTTCGTCAATTCGAAGCAAATAGATTAATTCTAAGGATGAGAAGGTAAAGAAAATAGATCTGGCCAGAATTCGTGAATTTTGTGAGCTTCTAAAAATAAGTACAATTACACAGTAATTATTCGAAGCACATATAACGAGTGTCGAAGGAGCTAGGTATCTCCAGGTTAAAAAGAGTATCGATCATGATGGTGGGAAGAGGGATGTCCTTCAGGTAACTGTAGCCTCACGCCGCAAGAACGTTAATCTCGCCAACGGGAGGGTTTTATCGCCTGCAACCCCCGAGTGACACGCGACTCGTCGTAAAAATCTCAGAAGCCCCCTGGGCAGGTGAACACGCCAAGGCTGAGCAGTAAACGTTCTCGCTTAATCGAGCATACCTATCCGCACTTGCGTCTACGTGTGTATATTGCTCGCAAGGGATGCTCGAGAATTCAACAAAATTTGAAACTTTGCGAGAACGTAGCTCGAGTGACGCCTACGACGCGATTGTTTATTATTTCGACGTGGAAGTGAAGGCACTCGAAGAAATTGCGAGGGAGACTTTAAATAAATAAATGAACGCAAAACTCGGTCTCGTTTAAAATTAACAAGGAGGAAAGTAATAATTTTAGCTACGATTTTTTAACTACGATATTATTTTAGAATGGTACGTGTGGTCTGAAGAATTTTAAAGACGCGTAGAATTGCACAGCGATAAAGAAGTGGCAAAATCCGGCGATAAACGAGGGGAAAGAAATGAAAAAAAATTAGAGAAACACGAATAGGCGACGGTTTAATACGTATCGAGTAGTATGCGTGCGCGTTGCCAGTGCGTCGTTGACAAGCTCGTAAACCCATAAAGAAATTTCCTAATAAATAGAGAAGCTCGACTGTCGTCGTCGGTTTTTATCGGGCCAGAGAAATTGCGGGGTGGTGCGTGAGCGTGTACGTGTCGTCTGAATTGACGATACTTGGAGCTATAAAGAAAGTCAGTGCTGGGGATGAGTGGTAAAGAAACGTAGGCTTGTTAGAACCTTGGTTCTTTACGTTGTAATTTGAATTTCCGTTAAAAATGATGTTTGAGGGACTTTTTACGAAACTATTTTCACGCCAAAGGGCCTTTTAGCTCGACGAACACGGCAAAGACAAGCCCCAGGAATAATTGAAAATTTTCCAGCGACCCGAAGATTATCGGCGTTGGGTTAGGCGAGGCCTGTAAAATCGATGGCGATGTATTGAAATTGGAAGTGGCTCGGGGGGATTAGAGTCAGTTGAACCGTCGTTAATCGATACCGAGTAACATCTATCGAGACGTGTCTCTTGATAATAAACCCTTAGTACGCCCGGACAAGCGGTTAAATTGCATTAACGCGGTCGTCGAGTAGAGACGGACAGAATTTCAGGCAGGAAACGCTGATAAAGAATTCAACGTTGTCATTCAGCGTCGGCGGGGCTCGCCCCCGGGATGAGACGACGATACTGTCGATAAACCTCGTCGAATAATGATCGATGTTAATAATTATTCCAACATCCGTAGGAGCATCGATGTGCGCGAAATAAAAAAGGAAACGCGCGCCACCGCCGCGGGGTACGCACGCTTTATTTAATTTCCCTTTGCATGCAACAAGTTATTAATCTGCGAAAATTGACAAATACTCGCGAACCCGTGCACTCCGTGTCGTACTTCTTTTTGTTTTCACAGACAAAAAGCGTAACGTTACGATCAAGGGGCAGGCGCTTGTTTGTACGCTATTATCGCAAATTGAGTTGTCGAGCTGCACGGATTACGATTGAAAATTTTAACGCTTCGAGGATGGACAGCAGGTTTAAATATTTAATGTACTACATCAGACTGTTATTTAGATTTTTAATTATTTAATTTTTGAAGCTCGTGAAACTAACGAATCCTACCCAGATTTATTTTTATTCTCACCTCGTCGAGGAAATAAAAATGCGATGGTCTCGCTGCTGCGATTTGGGCAATCGTATCGATCAGCGAATTACTAACCGATCGTCGGTTTCGTCTCATTAAAGAGCCTCTGCACTGGCAACAAGGGCCCCGATTAATTAAAGGTGTCGCGTCTCGACAAAGAGAGCCGAAGAGAGACCAACGACACTTAACCGGAACGGAACCTCCGTAATGGCGGTGACTTAATTCCCTCGATCGGTGCTACCAGCCATCTCTGCGAGTGTATCGACAATCGACTGAGCGTCAAGTGTCTCTCAATAACGATCACTTACCGGTGAGCGAACAGGCTCCCGCTTCGAACGGATAAAACGCATTAGCGCGGCCTACCAACCAGTGACCATGCTCCGAAACGATGGCAAAAAGAACGAAAGATAAAAAGGCCTTTACGATTTTGTCTTTCACGGTAACAATCACGTTTGAAATAAGAAATCCTTGAAAAACAAACTCGAGGTCAAATGTCGGAAGTGAAACTTGAGTTTCTATAAAAACACGCTGAAATTATTTACTCTATATTTTGGAACTCCCTACTCTAATCGCGATCCTCTGGCGTTACTTTGGGGAATCTGGAATACGGTGATATCGTGCACGTAACCAAGCCTTACACGTTTCCATCGATAATGCCCGGATTCTAATAGGCCGCTCAATAACGCGCATATCCAATCCATAAGTTATTAAGGCTTCGTGTGCGTTCAGCTGGTCGCGGAACGCCATGCGGGTAGCTTCGGGAGAATCGGTTACAATGGCTAGATTATTTCGCGCTCCTTCTACTCTCTCCTCCGTCCCGTTTGTAGAGCGAGCTATCATCGATCTGATTTAATAATTGAACAGGGGCCCTTGGTGTAGATTCTTCCTAAGGGGGCGTGGGAAAGCGAGACGTTCAGATCACTCTTCTATGAGAAAACAATTGCAGTTTAGAGTGGATCAATTTGTGATCATTGATCAAACTGTTGGAAAGGTATAGAATTAACACTCCTTGGCGTGTCTCGAACGATACAGTGTTAAGAACATGTACAAGAAACATCATTCGCAATTTGAGGATCATCTTATGGCAAGCTTGATGGTTGCGAGAGATCATAGGGCCAGGTTGGGAACGAAAACGATCTACTCGAACGTTACAAGATAAATAACACTCGATTCAGAACCGATTCCGAATAATCTAAGAGTCTAAATGAAAAATTAGTCACGTGACAAAAAACTACAAAAAATTAATTCTGAAAGTTAAGTGTCGCAGAAAATGGATTTAAATGAAATACTTGAACTTCGATGAAGTTACAAAACTAAGTACCACAGTGAATTTGTTAAGGGATGTACACATTTTTTTTCAACCATTCCGACATATTCAGACCTGTACAATCTGTCTAAAATCGCCCTGAACTTTCCAGACAAAGCAATATATAAAAAAAAAAATTGTTAAAGGCACCGGAGGAGGATTGATCATCGTCGATTAATAAACTCACCTTCCTCCCCTTTCGACCCCTTCCGTCGTTGCTATCCGCGGAGCCGGGGCCGAAAAAAGAAGGGAGGCAACAGAAGAAACAGGCGACCCTTGTTCGAAGCACTCCCACGATTTCGTAGCACGCGATTCAACTATCGGCTGTACATTCCACTCCCCGGGCTCTCCTCCGCCTTCTTTTTCTGTTCCTCGATTAGGAGGCGGATTGGTACACGAACTACGAAAGTTCACGGGGCCGTCTTAAATCATTGTTTAAGTGGCTGGTACCCATTACCTTCTTGTATATTTCGTTCGCTGTCGCAGCCCCGGCGACGTCTTCTTCGTGGTCTGAGGTTTCGGTGGTTACCCCCTCGCGACCATGATCGTCGTTTCACGGATCAGAAAGAAAGGAACCGAAGTGCCGGTTGGTATTATTGATTTCACGGTGAAAATAATGCCGACGGCGAGAAAGAAAGTTGCTTGCATGCGATCGAGCCAACGGGAGGGGGTTGTCGGGGGGGGTTTCGAGTCAACGAAACGACGTGAAACGATCGCAATTGAAACGGATGGTGTTGCGAGCACTCCGCCGGGGTGCTGTTTGGAAAACAGCGTTCGAGATACCGTCTAAGGAAAATTGTTTCTACGCTTGTTAACGACACGTGAGAAAATCTGGGACTCGGGAACGCTAAGGGGAAAATAAGGGGTTTGTTTTCTGTAAATATAGTCTGTCTGGTGTGACGGATACGAATGGGGTAGCTACACTGGGAGGTCTCGTAATAAATTGTGGTTTCTTGCACGTTAATGGGGGATGTTTAGTGTCGAGTAACGAGGACGGTTGTTTACTCTTAACGTGAGAATTAAATGTAGAACAGTGACGTTTTTCAAGGTGACGAGAATTCTAGGCACCACTATTTTATTAACTGTTTCGGATTTAAATAAGAAGGATTACGAGACAACTACTCTTCGAATTCAGTATCTTTAGAGTACTAAAGAATCGTCACTAAAGACGTACTTTAAATCAATATGGAAATTAGATCATTCAAAATTCGAATCATTCGGATGTTCACCTGCCACTCGAAAGCGAAGGGACCCCGGTGTTTCCACTCGGAAATCCCACGATTTTCGGTGCGATTCGCTGAAGACGAAGAGGGGCGAGGGGTCGAAAATTTCGTGGCACTTGGGGCGAGCAAGAAGTTATTAAAGAAATGCAGAAACAATTATCGAATTGCCGACTGTCCAGCGGGATCGAGGGTTTTTGCGGCGGTACGAAACCGTGGGAAGATAAAGGAAGGCGATTAGTGTCATTTGGAGAATGCGGGAAGAAGTTTTTTTTTGCCGTCACCGTGGAATGCACGGTCCTTTCGAGAACGTCTGTCGTTTGTCCTGGAGTAGCAGATCGCCAAGAGGGGCGAGGGGATGGCGGGAGGGAGAGGAGGGGGACGGCAAATGTGAAAACGGCCAGGACACGGGTTCATGTACACGCCGCGTGAAATGACTGTAATTTACCCAGTAGTCCTCGTTCGTTCTCCTTTATTTTATTTTTGAAGCTGTTTCACAGTAACGTCGACAATTTCGTTAAGAATTTTTTTTCTACTCGTACACTCGACGCTGCCGCGAAGATGGGACTATCGAATCGTTAAAAAATAACCATACACGAGTTTTTTCGCCGGGGAAGTAAATAAATTGATTCTAAAAATGAGGAGGTAGCAAAAATTTAAGTTTCAATAAAAATAAGTCTCGGTTGTATAGGAAGGAAGTGCGAGGCTCATATTTTTCACAAATATTAGTTTAGCGGACAACGTGTTAAAAGTATCGTTCCTGTCATCCTTGAGAAATAAAATACTCGATTTAAAAATCCTCAGTCCACTTCTGGACCGTTCAGGGTTAATCCTGATTAGCCGAGCTCCGTTTTTCCTCGCAGCAATTGACCATCGGGGAGCGTTTCCCTTTTACCCTTCGACAGGCATTAGTCGCAGCAAAGATACGCCTAGCCCGATACACCGTGACGACGCCCATGGGTACTACTGCGCTCTGCCATTAGAATATCTCAGCCACTCGAACCATTCGTCTGTTTACCGTGGCCTGATAAACCCTCGATCCCCCCAGTTCCAACGCGGTGGTCCTTGCGCGACGCAAGACGGAATCTCTCGCGCATCTTCGAGTGGACAGGGAAGAGAGGTGCTCGACGGGAAGGTAAGAATCGCGGGAGAGGGTGGAGGGCCTCTTCAATCGTCGGATACACCCTCCTCCCTCGATCGAAGGTTAAATAAGTAATTCTTGTCAATTTTATTAGGCGGTTCTCCCCCCACCCCCCCTACCCCACCCCACCGCACCCTGGAAGCCCAAGCCCCCTTTAAAGAACGCGAAGGACCGAGGTTCGTGGTTCGTCGAGGGGATGAAGGGGAAGGCAAAGCGGGAAATAAAGAGGGAGTAAAATCGTCTGGATATCGATACCTATTAAACTAATGAATTTAATCAGACTGGATTGAAAATGCGATGGCTCGAGACGGCCGTCATCCCCGTCCCTACGAGGAGGGGTGGTGTGGGTTTTTATCTTACGGACACTCGGAACGAGCGTCGGAGATTAGATTTCTAAATTGGAAACGATGTCGCCCTCGCAGACACGGTCGTATTTCTGATGGTTGGTTGCCGCGGTGCCCGAATCCACGGAATTAGCATATCTCCGAGAAAGTGATCCCCCGCCTATAATTGAATTATTCTTAAATTCCCATAAAATCGCGTAAAAATTACCCCCGGGTCGCGCGTTCACCACCCCTGGCACGATATTGGACGCGATTAATTTTCTGGAACGTTACGCGAACTTGGACGAATTCCGACTGGTATCTCGATCAGCCTTCGCTAGGGGGGCTGATTCTTTAATTGGAGGGGTTCTCGATTATCCGCGGGGCGGTTTCTTAGATTGCTATCTCGTTTAAAAGCCCTTCGTTTTTTTTTCCACAAGACACCATGGAACTTGATCGTTCCTGGCACATTCTAAGATATCGGAGGCTTTAATTGTCCTTTATGATCGATAATTCGTGCTTCCACCAATATATTAAGTCGTTGACATTAAATTTGTGTATTTTTAATAAAGAGTTCGCCGAAAAGGGGCTTGAATATTTTGTCATTAAAAATTAGAATCGCAATGCCTTTGCAAATTTTTAGAACAATCCTTCACATAGAGAACAAAGCCATAAGAGTATTAAAAATATTCGGTAAATTTCATACGGACGTTAATCGTAAATATTCCTAAACCCGCGAATTCCGCGTGCAGCAGTCGATGAGCGTTCGCTCAGGTACTGGCTATCAATTAAAATCATCCCCCTCGGAGCATCTGAGAAACAAAATTAAATTTTGCCGCGCGGAAAGTTGCAGCGACGCCCTTAAAACAAGCAAAATTTTCTCGCGTCGAGGCGAGTAAATCAACCCCGAAAAACTAACCCCCCGTCCATGCTCGATTTTAACAAACATCTCGAAAAACTTCCCCGCCATCGCGGAAACTCCGCGAGGCCACGATAATCGAAGTCGGGACACTCGAAGGGGTGGCTCCAATCAGCGGCACACGAGATACGCGTTTCCACTAGCATCCATCCACTTAAAACTAACTGCACACCGGGGAACGCTGCTCACCAAAGGCACTCGACGTCCCTATGATAATTTTAATTTTAATTTCGATCGGGATCCCTCGTACACCCCAGTTTTACCCCAAGCCGGAGAAGTTAAGGAGCCGATCTAAAAACGTAATCCTGCCTCCGCGCGAGGAGCTCGTCTACCCTTTTCGCTCTCGCGCTCCTCGCCTCCTTCGTCACGAACACTGTCTATTTTGCTTAACTAGTTTTGCGACCCTCTTCCGCCCCTGCGAGCCGCGATACACGCGCCAATCGAATCGCGGATACATTAGCGTTTGGGAGACGAATTAATTTCGTTAGCCATCGAACCAAGAATTCCAGCCGCGGTTTGCTTGCTTCTATCGACCCTCGTCGATCCTCGCTCGGCACGGGGCTTATCAGATGCTGATAATTTTAGCCCTCGACCATTTTTCTAATCGTGTTTAACTCGTTCATCGCCGCGTCACTCAAGCATAAAGCTTAAGGAACTGACAGAATTAATTCTAAAGGCGAGTGATACGTACTTCTCTGTCGATAATGAATTATTACTGCTGCAAATACCTTTGGGTGAGAAATTTATCTGGAATCTACCTGTATATTAGGCTCTCATAGCTTACCTGAAACATAAAAGAAAAATGGAGTTAGCAACGAAAATAATACACTTCCTGTTTCGAACAAATTTTTCTCCTCAAAAAATGTTATATGTCTAAATAATGTTCTCAACCCTTTTAATCATGACTTCATATTGATCGACGAGCGCTCGAAGGAAAGCAATTTTTTTATTTTTATTTGGTATAGAGTACGATTTTTTTTTTTTATATTGTGCATACAAACCATCAATCGATCACCGCGGTCGACCTATAAATGTGCATTCGAGTCGCGGCAAGGGAGACCGCCTCGAGTTTCGCGGACGTCTGTCGCCGTAATGATGCTATATAGATTTTTCGCGATACGTACCATGACGTGGCCAATCGTACGAACGCTTATGTTTATTTCATTGGCCGGTCATGTCTATCAGCCACCTGGAATTTCTTAGCGTTCTGGAAATACTTGCGCGATTCCACTTCGGATTCAAAGAATTCTCGTTGACGTAGCTTGTTTACTCGTTTGTTATTAGGTTTGTCAAAAAGTTCTTCGAGTTTACTAATTTCAGTTCGACTGTTTGTTGTTTATGTGAAACGAATTATAATTTAATTCTTTTGTAATAGTACACTATAAAATTAAACATACATGTTTCGATATCTCTCAAGAGATTGACGTCGCTTGACAGCGATCACTTGAATTTAGTTTTCAACTACAAATTTGTAAAATTGATTTCTCCGATTTTCTCCAAATGTAAGTTAACGAGAAGCTGTTGAAACAGGATTATCCTAAAGGGATTTTCATTGAAATTTTGAGAGAAAGAAATTAAAAGAAATTCCTGGGGAATTAGATAAAAATGCCGTACGTGACCTATGATGGACTTTCAATACGTGGGACTTCAATTACGATCGATAGATATCTGGTGGTAGTTACAAACTTATGAAACTACTGGAGCACTCGTAATTTATTTAATGGCCTAGGTCGTTTACTGTTAGAAAAGTAGACGTACGTGTGTATATGTATATTCTGGTAATTGAATCGAATGTACCTGTGCAACGGAATGTCCCGATTCTGCACCAGGTTGTGACCACTTCAAAGTGAATACATATATATATTGTTTCGATTTGAATAAAATCGAAGGAACAATAAAGAAACTGTGGCAATGGAAATGAACAAATAAACGCGATGCCACTTTCCACCGTTCGATAGTCTTTACATGCACGATAATCGATATAAAGTTTCGTGAAATTCATTTTTTACTCGTACGTGTCAATAGAGCGTGTAAATTAAAAGTGCCAGGCACACCGAAGCCCATCGAATGCAGCAATTAACCGAATAGGTGGTTAATATTTGAAAAAGTTATTCTGATACTACTTCAACCGCAGTAGAATCCCCGTTACGTGAACATACATTCTACGATGTGAACGTTCCGTTGTCTGAATATGTTTACACGTAAACATACAAGTGTTAAGGTATTTCCTTCCGCGGAATGAAATCTATTATAAGTCAACGACACCTTGGGTGTCTGCGCTGAATGGCTCGAGTGCACGTATACAAGGTATCCCAGCTAGCATGACCGCCTGACATAACTCACTCGTCCCTGACGATGGGAAATAATGCCACTGAGAAGCATTATTTATTCGAAAGAGTCATTATAGGCTGTTTTAAAAACATTTCCTATTACGATACTATTTCCACGTAAAGACACAAGCGTTTACTATCAACCACGGAATGAAATCTATTATAAGCGAATGACACCCTGAGTGTCTGCTCCGAATGGCCCCGAAGGGGGTTGATACGATTGATCTAAGGCCATCGAGAGGAGCCGAAGAAGCGGAAGAAGAAGGGAGGAAGACGGTTTGCACGCGAACAGAACGGACGGAGGAATGAGAAATCTTTTAGGCTCTAATTGCCGTAATTAAATCCAAGAACTTACCCGATTCTCTGGTCGAGATCTCGATTCGCCGCGTCCCCTCGAATTATTCTCAGCCACCCCGCGTAGCCCTCTTGCCGTGCAATCCCTTTTCGGGGCGTCGTGCATTTAACTCGAGTTTCGTCGCCGTTTCACTGATATTTTTAGCAGGCTTTCGAACTTACTTCCAGCGCTAAGGGTTTCGGGAAGGGCACCGACCAAGCCGCCCCCCCGTCGCCCTTCAACCCCGCGACGAACTAGATTTCAAAGTCGCGCATTCGAGGCCCACGAGGCCGCCGCGCCTCGACGTTTCGAAGCTTTCAGCATCGCGAATCGATCTCTCCGAGACCTCCGAAGGGCGGCCATCCATTTGGACAAAAATGCCGAGTCGAGTTTCGCAAGTTTCGACGCTAGAAATACCACTACTACCGTTTACGATATCTATTTATCGATCTATACCGGAGTCAAGAATGGAAAACTATACTCGAAGCTACGTTGCGAATTCTCACAAACTCGTAGTTTCCAGGGTTCACTTCCGGTGTTTCGATCGTAACGAAGAGAGGGTGATCATCTTTTTTTCCTTTCAGATGGTAAGACTCGACGTCGACGTCGAATTTTCACGTTCGTCGAAGGTGACGTCGGTTATCCTCGACGAACTTCCACTTTTGCACACTCGATCGCGATCGTATCGACGACGAGAGAATCCTGGATGCGGGGAATCGATGCAGGAACTGGATAATCGACTTGTCACGCACGCGGACGATTTGGAAGTGAGCAGGGGCTATTCGTGGGCCACGCTCGTCGTGGAACCTTTCCATCCTTGCTGCAGGCGTCGAGGAGCACAGTAAGCTGTTTCACGAGATCGAACGGTGCCGCACGATTAGCCGAAATGTATAAACTTATTTATTTCGAGGCAGATAACCCCAGCTTCCCGCAACAGCCGAGGTGCCCATTGGCGCCGAAGTTCTTCGAACCGATAAGGGGCACAGGTTCGTTTCTTCGATGGAACTCGTTCGGGAATCGATCTCGGACGAGATGGATTTCAAGACGTTTCCAGGGTCCGAGGTAATGCTTCGAATTATTATTTCGCAGGGTTGAGAAACTGATTTTTTAAAAATTCAGATGGAATTTGAGTCCATTCGCTCGAAGCGAAGCTACTGGCTACTGTGGGAAACAGAGGACTTCAGATAATAACAGTAGTGTTTTTTATCGAATCGTATATTACAGCGATGTGACATAATTAGTATTTTTTTTTAAGAATTCTTGAGAAAAAGAATCATTTAGGAATTATAACTCTTTGGAATTTTGGACGAGATAGTAGAATCTGTATTAATCTCACGAGATAAACATTATGATCAGATTTAATACACATAATTAATACAATTTTTTATTTCGAGAAAATAGTAATGAAATCGATTTAGTTTCTCGAAAGCTTCCCCAATTAGAGCACGGATGAAGTTACATTTAAAAAAATCTATCTTAAACGACTGGAGCTATAATTATTTTGAAATAACATCCGAATAAATAATACATATTCTTGAGGAATTTTATTTTACTAATTTTAATTAGGGTCTCAATTCAGGAGGCCTAAGAAAATGATTCATTTATGGCTAGGCGTAGTAATCGCGTCGCCCATGAAACGAGCACGTCGTTTCTCGAAACTCCCAGCGCTATGTTGCCGAGGGGTCACAGGTCATTTATTACTTCTATTCGAAAACGCGCACAAACACCATCGGAGGAAGCTGACTGATAAAGATTCCTCCTCCGTGGGTGGGAGTTGCGCGCGGGAAACCAGCGGAGATAACGATCGTATAAGCATTTAACGAGCGTAGTTATCGAATATGCTGATAGAACCATTTCGATGAACCATACCGTTTCGATCGGTCCACGCGCGGAAGTCGCAGCTGATAATTGATAAGAGCTCCTCTCGTTTCGAGCCTCGTTCGGAATATATATGTATGTGGGTCATAGTGTCGGCATAATTGCGGGCTTGTCTAATTATCCATGGAATCGTCGATAGACGTAGCGAATCATTGTCCGAAAAAATATTTGGGAATATTTATTTACGAAATTTTGGGAAACTTGGACACCCTTAAAAATAAAATCTCCTTCTAACAGTTAAGTTACCAAAATTTAAATGCAATTTGTATTAGAAGTTTCGAGTAATGAAATTCTTTTTATATTTGCAAAAAACAATTGCATTTTAGTATTCGTTAATTTTCTCAAATTTTCTCTGCTCCAAAAGCGGAGAGTCGAAGTGTACATAAATAACGGGTCAGCTCAAGACCTGCGAACCTATCATCTTCTAAAAGTTACCAAGTTCCGTTCGATGGAAAGAGACGGTACGTCGTTCCTCTATGAAATACGACCTCTTTCGCGTGCCCGTGCACGTTAAAATGGATGTCACATCCAGCGAACAAATTCGTCTTCGTATGCTCTACGAGTTCGAACTCGGTACCAACTTACTGGAAGCGATCAGGAAGATAAATATAGCATTCGCGGAGTCGACTACTTCCCGAACACACTATTCGGCTGGTTCGCGAGGGTTTCGATCGTGCGATCTTCACCTGCGAGGGAACCAGGTGACAATGCATTCCGTTGGAACTCGACGATGCGCGAGGGGCTTTAATCTGGCAACGAGGGTGGAGTTTCGTACGCGTTGTCGATCGTTTCCCTTTAAAGTTAGAGTTAGGGGTTAAAATTCATCGTTCTCTTCGATCGTTGTTGGCTAAGTGTAAATGTTATCTCGATAATAGATTACAAAATCGTGGTTATCCTAGCGTTGGTAGTTCTAGCATTCGTAGTGCTAGCATTGATAGTCCTAGCATTCGTAGTGCTAGCATTGATAGTCCTAGCATTAGTAGTGCTAGCATTAATAGTTCTAGCATTGATACTCTTAGCATCGATAGTCCTAGCATTGTTCGACCTCTCAAAAATCCTATTAATATCCCCCAAGCCGATAATGCGTCAAGGATCCAAGGCACTGATCTGTCCATCGATCTAGAGAAAGCTTCCTGAAAAGGATCCACGCGACCCGGAGGTTCCCCAGCAGGGACCAAAGGTATTTTCAGCGGTAGGCCTCTGGCCAGCTGTCCAAACTAAGAAGATTGACCCCCGTCAGTGTCTCGGGAATCCAAGTTTTCGGTGGGCGATCGCGAAGGCAACCCCTCGGAGCTGCGGTCAGCGTGAACGTTCAGAAGGTAGGGGAGGGTGATGCGATAAGCACCGGGATTGCGGCCGGGCCGATCATTGGCCGGCTCTGTGCCGCAGTCAGATCGAATCACGATCACCGATTTGCCGGATGGAAGGTGCACCGAAGGGATTTCCGGCGCAGATTGGCCCTAAGCAAATGACAAAGCACGGACACACGACCGTGAATGACTGAGGGAGTGGGTGACGAGGACGGAGGAACCGCGCAGAGGATGACGCAGAGGGAGCGAGAGAGGTGGCTGGAAGGAATGGTAATCCTAAAACGGGGTGAGATCAGAGGGTGGTTTCCTTGGCCAGCCGCAATCTGTCCGTTCGCCCAGCAAAGCTCCAAGAATCCTGCTCGACTGGCCTTTGGAGTTTAGACCCAGCCACGGTGCAACGCGCACCCCTTACGACGAAATTCGCCCCAAATCGAGCGCGATTCCTATTTATCCCTCGCTGCCTCTGCTCTAGAAAGTGGCCAGTATCTTCCACAAACGTCGACATTTGGAATCGTGTTTTCAATGACATTGTAACGAAGGAATGTAACGAAACGACCATTGGACGATGTAGTGTCACTTTCATTTCATTTCGTCTTAGGTAAAAATTACGTACAAATTTTCCTTCTTTACCCGTCCTCACCCTTTCCCCGTTTAGCTTGCTTAATTGCATCTCCCATGATACACAATTAAATAATCAACGACCACACGCGTGTCGGCATTTGTAAACATAAAAAATGATATCTATCGATGGTTCGCCACGTACAGGCAAGCGATGAAAAAAATTGCCCAGCCATTTGTACGACAAGCAATTCCCATAGCGAATAATATCGTCGCCCCGTTGAAAAGAGCGCGGCGTTCCCATAATTTCCGATAAATTGCGAAAAGTATTTCTCGGAAATTGTCGGTGTCGTGTCGGTTCGAAACGCGGCGTGACTCGATGTACGGTGTCCGGCGTGTCTTGGCATAATCGGCGTGTGTGTCATCAGAATTAACCTATTAACGCCCACCAGCGGGCGGCTCTGCCAAGAGTAATCGACTCCGCGGCGAGATTTGGACGGGACGCGAAACACCGGCATTTGTCAACCGGTTTGAAAGTCCGCTTCAACAAGTATCTTTGGAAGGGACGGAGAATTATTGCGACGCGTCTTCGGTGCTCCGTCCTGGTAATATCGGAATTGTTTACTCGAGCGATAAATCTGTAACGCCGTGTCGGAAAAACCATCCGTAGGAATTTCTACGAGGACATCGCGCGTTTGAAGATGAGCTACAGGGAACGGGATGCGCGACGTTTCGACCTGTAAGGCTGTAGTTCGGTCGGGTTTCAAAGACTCGAAACGATTTATTGGGGAGAGCTCGCGAGCCCGGAGTAAGTCAGTTTTCTGCTACTTTGCCCTTTGTTGGGATCAGATTTCTGATTGAAAACGGTTCGTTTGGTGGAATATTGCGGGAGATAAGAATACTTAGATAGAAGAATGGAAGTGGTTGGGCATTCGAAGACAAAATGAAATGAGTACAATTTTTTAGAAACGTTCTTGCTTAGATTTGATAAAGATAAGGTGAGGAGGGCACGTTCTCTGTCATGGCAAAGGGATTGACGAATATTTATTTATTTATTTATTGAGAATCAATGGGCAAACCGATTACCCAAACCCGTTTAAAAATGAGAAATTATGAGGTTGTTCACTGGTACTACTACATATTGACATAAAATCCTAAAAGAAGTTTAACACAACATAACTAACATAAAAGTAGCTCCTGAAAGATGATTATATTTGCAAGAAGGTGATACTCAAGCTCGATTTAAACGAGGTGCCATCGAAAAAGCCCACATTGTTATAGTTCTGCATTAAAGGAAGGCTTATCAGCAATCGCTATCCATTACTCTATGTCTTTTCAATCGCGTCCACCCCTACTAGCCATAAACGAGTATTCGGTGTTAACGAAGCATTCGAACCCGTGAATGTTTACCCGAAAGCTCGTCTTCGACGAGCACGAGGGCGTTCTGTAAAAAAATTCTTGCCGTCGGTCGGCGAAGCGACGAAAATACGAAAAGGGGGATGAATAGAAGCGCGGAAAACGAACCGGAGAAACAGCGGGACCGGGGGTGCAGCAGCCAGCAGCCGTCAAAAGTTGCCGAACTAATAGGACGATTTTCAGCGCGGAGCGTTTAATTAAATTAATTATATGCGCGCCTCGGTCGTAATATAAATTGTGAGCAAACGTCGCGGACGAACGCGAAAAGGAGAGTTGGGGGTTCCGGTTTGCGCGCGTGGGGGCGGAAAGGGTGGGAAAATGCCGTCAAGCTGCGATCGCCAACTTTGATAGTTACGTTTCATCCATCTATCCCAGATACGTTTTCCGCGGACTGCTTCGACGCGAACTTCGAGATCGGTACGTTGCGCCCGTGCGCATGCATGTGCAAATTTGCGTACGTGTATGTGTGCGTGCGTGTGTTGTCCGATTAAAGTTACGGTTTCGACGCTTCGGGGAGGGGAAGACAATGTCGCTTCCGGGGAGAACGTAACCTGGGGATGTTCTTACAGTTGTAGGAGCATGATTTATTTGTTTGGCGATAGATAACATGGACACACTTGATTTATTGTCTCTAGAACGTAGAAATTTGTGTTTTTATGATTAACACGTTGACTGAGAAACTGAGAATTAAATTTCTACGAGGCTAACATTTTTTTCAACACCTTATCTTCCATATTCCAAGTTTAGAAATGCATCTATGCCAAGTTGCCAAGTAATAAAACGTCAAGAGTTCACCACTCATCCGTCGAAATAAGGAGCGCGTTCGATAATCCGGCTTCGACCCGTTACCCTTCCCCGCGATCCCGAAAAAAAAGGGGTAGAAGAAATAAAATCCGAAATAAAAGAAACAACCCTCTAATTTGAACCTGTCGTCCAGTCGGTAACAATCGAGTCCACCGCAAGGGTCGTGTAGCTCCATAAGGGTTGCACTTTCCTCCCTCCACGGCGCGGAGTCCCCGAAAAGGTTTGAAAGGCCTCTGCGGAGTCCAGGAAACGGACTCGCGGGTTCCTTTGGTCGCGCACGCGCCCCCCTACCCCCGTGTTTGCACACACGCACCCGCTGGATAACAACGAGACCGACTGCAACCCCGTGCGCGCCTCTTGCGATTCCTACGTCTCCAGATAAAGCGTCGAGGGGGTGCACACACGCGCTTCGGGGGTAAACAGCGAAGTTTCCAGGCGGACGGCGATCCTTGCGAGCCAGACGGTAAATACATTTTTAAATAAGAGTTTTTTACTCTACCAGGTCTCTCCGCCCCTCCACCCTATCGTGCCTACCATCCGGATTCCGTTCTCGTATCGGGGAATTATCCTTTGCTTTGCGCATTATCCTTCGGCCCGCGGCTGGGGTAGCTTCAAAAGGCATCCACGGACCAGGCCAGCCCCTTTCCCGCACACCCGTGCGACTGACTTCGGCATTAGACCGCGTCTCCCTTCCGATTACCGTCTGACTTGAATCGGGTAACGCTACTTTGCGCTGCAGTTATCGATGACTTTTCCAGGGAACTTTCCCCCGTTCCATGGGACCCGTGCCAGAAACAAGGGAGCTTCGGCGACGTTTGCCTCGATTTTTCGCGGCATACGCATGCAAGCGTCTCGAAAGGGGTGCAATCTGCATGGTTACGTAGCGGGACACTGGTCTCGAGTCTTTGCTTTAGATTGGGTCGACGCGTAGAGGCGCGCAGCGAATATATTCGCAGCGTCGAAAGTATAAACGCTTTCGGAATAAAAGTCGACGATTGATCCACGTGTCAACTTCGATCGTTCTCGCGTTAATTTTCTCGAAACCCTAAACAGAACTATTCTCCTACAGAATCCTAAAAAACTATCGCTGGGGGATTGTAGAGAGCTATTCTACGGGTGCAGTTCGCGTCTTCGGTTCGTCTTCCTCCTCGATCCGTTTCTTCTAATATTTTTTTTTTCACCCTGCCGCATACTCACCGCTCGAATTCAATTGTGATTGATCACCGACGGTGATTGAGGATTCGAAATGAAAGCCTCGGCAGTCTCGGTGGCAAAGACAAAAAGACGAGACCTCCACCTCCCAGCCTCCTCCGCCTCCTCCTCCCTCGTCCTCCCACTCCTTTTTTGTCTCGTTTCCACGGCGCCCACCTTCCCGCGTGCTCGAATCCTCGTGCAGGCACAGACGGCACGAATAATGGAGCAAAATTCATACGACTCCATATCGGCGCGATAAAAAGACAGACGGACGGACAGTCGAGCGAGCGAGAAGCCCGCACAAAGGAAGGATTAATTTTAAATATCATATACTTGCCAGGCTAAAAGCGAAGGTGGAAAGGGCACCGTCGCCGGGGAAACTCGGAGGACTGATAAGTTACGTCCTCGCGGAGAGCCGGCTTTTCAGGGGATTTCCCTTTTTGGGTGGTAAAAGACCACGGTAATTTCATCGCTGGCCGAAAAGTCGCAGAGGGTTTTTCACCGAGACTTATTCAGGCGATGCCCCGATATCGGTGCCGTGCTTTGCCCCGGCTTCTTCCCTCGGGGAAAAATTGCGATAGGGTGCTATCGCTATGCGCGCGATTTCCAACCACCGAAAGATGTTTGTTCGACGAGGACTTTTCGTCGCATTTCTCTTTTACTAGGCAAATCTACATAGTAGATCCTTATTTAACGATTTTTAGAATTGTACTAGCGCGTGATAATTCAAAGAAAAATCATTCTAAATAATGGAACCCCTTTGACACGTTGGTCGCTGGTCTAGAAATGGATGACCAGGTCTCTTCACTTTCAACTAAAAAAATTAATTCCAAAAACGAGCCACCAATAAATTTGTCGAATTGTCTGATCTTTACAGACTCGATGCAACGTTTTAGAAATCTTCACGAGCTTCAGCGAGTCTCATTCTCGAAGAGTAACGAGTGTCCTGCTCTTCGACAGCCCTAATCTCCAGACGAAACCTCGAAGCTTTCGGACGTCGATGAGGGTGGGATGGTGTTCGATTGAATTGGCAGAATGTCAGTTGTTTGCTGTTCGGGGAATACAGGTTCGGAAGTGTAATAATAATAGCGTGGCATTCTTTGGCGGTGGCGTTCGCGTAGTGTACAGTAAATCGAGCGTGCGATACAGCGCGCGTTGAATTATCGTCAGATAAGAATTCCCCCGCGACGTTTATTCGCGGCCGAACAAAAACTGCGCGTGTGTCGCGCGTCCAAAGCGCGGACGGTGTATTATTACGCAATGGGATGTAATATAATGCCCGGAGTTCTTAGATTGTGTTCCGCATTGTCGCGGGGCTTTATGCGATTTCGTGGCCCCGCATTGTTCCCCCTCAGCCGTCGCAGCTCCTCTTCTCCTCGACCACTTTTTAACCATTTTCCTGCAACGGAGTTTCCGCGTTGCCGATGCTTCAAACCCTTTTTAACGTACCCCGTTACTGTGCACCAAGAACAATGGGGGGGTCCCTGCGATTGGTGCACCTCGAATCCTTTGGACCTTTCGAGACTGTAACATGTTTGCGTGTCAAAATTTCATGTGAATCAAGAATCCAAAAAGTGTATAGAGAAACCTCCGGTAGAAGATTCCTTGAAAAATTGAAATTCTAAAGCCTCTCTTGGAAAACCCTTCGCAATGCCAATCCGCCACGTGACCACATATGTTAGCAAACTATTTACAAGCCCGCAAAGTGTTGCCGGCACGTTAACGAGGATCGCTGGGATTTCCCATCGGAGATGAAAGTTCGCGGAGGATCCTACTTTGGTGAACGGGGTGGTAAAAATTCTCTAGCTGTTCGTCTCCCCGCGATTACTCGAATTTCCAACGCAACGAAATTACGAGCCTCCGTTGGAGTTAGCCCCGATGTAGTCGATCCAGAGAAGGAAGGTAGGGTGGCCGGTGAAGAGAGGCCGGCTCTCGTGGCGGATTAATCGTGAATTATCAATCGACGGAGTCGAGTCGAGTAGAGTCGAAAGCCGAAGGAGAGCGGCACCCTCTGGTCGAGAGGGCCCCGGGAGGGCTTGCTGAACGACGTTTCTGGTTAATCGCGTTTGCGGAAAAACGGAGATAATTCCTGGTCGTCCGTCTGGACGATGGAGGCGTGTACGTAGCGCGGAGGAAAGGCACACAGTCGACCCAGCTGGGCGAGGGGGTGGTGTATAACCGTGTAGGATACCCGGGGGTGAAAAAGTGGGGTCGTAGGTGATCTCTTCCCGCGTGTATGAGGCTGGGGTGAGCCGGGTTGGGGAGGGTAGGGATTGATATTCGCGGGCACACGGAATTTTTAACTAGCCCGGCCAGCCTTTAGTCGTTCCGCCGCGAAAGCGCAGCAGAAAAGTTATGAATCTAATTTTCAGCGTATTTGTGTCTCAGTCGCCCCCACCCCTGTCCTCCCTTTACTCCGCTATCGTCACCAGGAACACCTATATCAATCCCCCTTTTCCGTCTCTCCGTCTCTGTCTCTTTTCTCGCTCCTGAATACGCGCGTCCCTCTTCCTCTCTGTCTTTTCGCTCACTCCACCTCTTCCGTCGTTCGCTTTCGCGTAATAAAGCGCGCCGCGGCTTCGTTAGGTTTTTATCTCGGCCAGCAAAAAAAATTAATTTCGAGAGACGCCATGGTTTTTCCAACTCCCATCCACCACCCCTTGTACCTACACCCGCGCACCAGATTCGTACACGCCAGGAGATGGAACGCGCTCCGTACGAGGGACGTTTTCTTTATTTCCACTCCCTCTCCACCTTGTTTTTTATGAGAGATAGTTGGCCAGAGATGCTACCCAACTCGAACCGCGATTACCCTCGCCGTCGCGCTCGGCCGCTGGAGTTTAAAGGCGATCTAAAATTCAAGGGATTTTCAAACGGACGCGCCGGACAAGAGGAACTCGTCTACCTCCAAGAACTGTTGCGCGGTATCAATTTTTTCTTTGCCGGAATTTAAATGCCATATTCGAAAGCAGAGATTGATGGATTTCGATTTGAGAAAAGGCCTGGATGCATATAAAACTGCACTTTGTTAGTTCACTCATTTGCATCATTAGCTTATACAGTCATCCCTAAATACATTCGTACCCTCTATGTGTATCGAAGAAATGTTAAATAAAACGATAGGTTTACTGTTGCCAAATAAATTTTCTATAATAAATACGCGCATAAATAATTTGTACATGTGTATGTATCTACAATGAAAAATTTATTTGGCGACATCAAGCCTGTCGTTTAATTTAGACAAGCTTCTTTGATAAACACAGAGGGTACGAATACTTATAGGACTGACTGTGAATACCACTGACGAATACTCTGATTTCCTCTGAATTACTCTGATTTAGTTTCAATGGACTCTCGATCCACGTAAACGCGAAAAGAGGCGTTCGAATTCGTTCCTGGTACGCGGTTATATCTTGACTGAAATATTAATTCGCTCGTGCTGAATCGCGCCAGCAAACACCGATATCCATGCTCCAATAACGACCGGCGACGCTCGAATTCAGCGTGACCGGACGTGGACTAGGGTGCTAGTGTAAATCAAGCCAAAAACTCCCTATATTTCCCCATACATCACTGCCGCGGATCGAGCGTGTAATTCCCGAGCTCGCGTTCGTCACGGTTATAAGCGATAATTCCAGTTAGTGCTCCCAGTTCCTCCTGCGGCCACACATTCGCGCCATCGTGTGCGCGCGGCTCGCTGCACGTACGTGTAACCGTACATGTATCTCGTTCTAGATCATGCTACGTGTACGAGGGTAAGTCATGACAGTACGCCATCGTGGCCAGTTTCTATAAATCTCTTGTGACCCGATAAGAAAAGATTGCCTATCGATGAACCACCACCGCCACCCTTCGGTCCCCGCTTTTGCACGGTGGTCAAGAAACGAACCCCTTCGAGTTGCCGGTACGATACATCTTAGACCTCAAGCGCAATTGTGTTGGTATTAAATCGAAGGGCACAAGCTTCAACCCGACCACCCCCCCTTCCCTCCTCATTCCCTGTTCCGGCTTTCTGACAGCCAACCCCCGTACTCGCTGAGCTCGCGTGCTCGATGAAATATACTTAAAACCGTAATTACGATATAATCAGCGGCCGCCGTGACCAGATACGCATCTCGGGGGTTCGAGGGAACAAGGGCGGGAGGGGGAGGAGGTTCGGTGGCTTCGATCGATCTGTTCGAACTGTAAAACCCTTTTTAAAAGTATACGAAGCAAGGGTGAAGGTGCAGGGCGAAGTGGTAGGGGGTTTAACCGCTGCCGTTGAGCCGCCAGAGGAAAGCGGACTTCAACCACCCCTTCTACCCTCGACTATCGCGGCGACGCACACGCACACCCACCCACGAGACGCGCACGCGTACGTCAACCCACCTCGTGCATGTGTATAGGAGGCGGGGAAACGAGTTTTACACATCGCGTAAAAGTTAGTTCCTAATTATTCAGATTTTCTAATTAATGTTTCAGCCGACGATGATGGAGCATCCGGCCCGTCTTTCCTCTCCCTCTTTTTTCCTTTATCGAGCGCGCGCACATATACGTGTGTGCATGTACACGTCGCGAGTGCGCGTGGTCGCGCGAGCCTTTCTTATTTGCGATTGCGTTCACCGACGTGAAATTAGTCGCCTTCAGGATAAATCACGGGGGCTCGAGGATTTTTTAGATCAGAGCGAACGCGAGATTGTATCGTCGGGATTTAGTATGACCGTGTCACTTCAACCACCACCCCATTGACAGACAGGAGCGTTAGTGACGCTTAACGAACAGTGCAGACGCGTGCAACGAGACTTTTTCCAAGAAATTTTTAATCTTTAAACTCGACAAGTCGAAAGTACGAGTACGTTGTTCGCGGTGAATCATTTGGACGCTTCCAATATTAAATTCTAGGACAATCTGTCAAATATAAATAAAAAACTGTACAGGGAGCCCGAGAACTCGAGGAATTCAGCTGTTGGCAAGACACGATTCATTTATCATGCTGTTACATCGTTTTGACGACGTGTAAATATGATAAATAACAGGGTCCTCTCGCAAATCGCAAAGTGCTGTCATTATGACAACTTTATCAGCCGCTCCAGCGTCATTGAAAGCGGTCTTTAAGGATGTTGTCGAAGCTTGTTGTCAGATGGCGCTGACTCGAGTGCGAGAGGAATTCTCGCGTGTCGATCCTCGAGGTACAAAGTACAGAGTAATGCCTCCGTTTTATCTCGATTTAAAGTTCGCAATTATACGGCTTTACATCCACTGAAATTCAGAATTACACGGATCTGTGTCCCTAACACCTGACCCCCTGTTACTTTATAAAAATAAAACCATTGCAAACTAGACTATCCATCTTCTAAATAAAATTAATTCATTCTATCCTCGTTACCACATAACAGTAGAGTTATAGAAAATTTACTTCCTTCAATCTTTCAACGTAACCACGAATTATATTATATGTCGTGCCTGAAAATGTACAATTTGTTATCTCAAAGGAATTTTAGATTCGCATACTTTCAATTTCCAAAAGTTTAATATCGAATTGCGGCAACGATTCGCGCGGTCGATTGTGCAAGTTTCGAGCGATCAAAGTGTGGGAACGTCTTTTGACGTCGCTGACGGCAGAGAAAGCATTCGTTGGAGTCGCGAACGATCCGGCGTAGCTAGTTCTCTCTGAAACATGTGCATCCTCCTCGTTACGAATGCAATTTCATGGGCTACACAGATAAGAGAGGGAGCCGCGCATTTGGCCAGCCTAGAAAGGGGCTGACGGTGGCGCAAAAAAACGACCAGAGGGAGCACATTCCGGATAGTCTCTATATTTTGTTCTCCTTGAAACTTACGAAATGAATATCTAACGATATTGGCTCTATCCGTCGGTGTGCACCTCCGACCCACGTCATTTTCGCTCGACTGCAATAATCCTAGCATTTTACCAGGATCACCCCTCCCACCTGCCTTTCTACCTCCGTGCGCTACAACGTCGTCTTCGATGACTTGCACTTGCCACGGTGATTGAATAATACTTGTTTCAATTAGCAAAGAAATAATGTCGGAGTAACGTTCGTCCTGCTAGGTAATGATCTCATCTATCGCTTAAGTAAATAGATAATGAACTTCGCGATGCTATAGATTTCATATTTACCACTTTTGAATGTAAATTTACGATGCTATTAATTTAATGTTTGCTCGCTTAACATCGATATCTGTACGGATACGATAAGTCGCAGTCTAAAATCATCTCGCGGGGAGACGTTTCGTCGCGTTTGCACCGAGAAAACTAGTTACGAAAACTGAGGACCAAAAATAAAATCACTTCAAATTTGTTCTAGGAACCATCGCCTCTGGTACATAAATATCGATAAATTCTATTTTTTTTTTTTTTAAGTACGAGAGACTTGTTGATACTTCTGTCCTCCGACTCGCCTATAAAATCATTCCACGTTGGCAAAAAGTTAATAACGACCACGGTGCTCGATAATTACCTTAATTTCCCCCGACAACCCTCTCCCTGCCTCGCCTAGAAACGTTCGAGCCATAGGGACAATCAATTCTAATCAGATCTCGAAACCAATGTTCCCTCTCACGGTCTCTGTGCACACATTCGACGGCCATCATCTCCGTGGCGGTTTTTATCGATAATTGCGATCGCCCGCGGTCACGTGGACCGTGAAGCCATCGCGGAGACATCGACGACGACGCCATATTGGTAGCGCCGGTAGGTCGAACAGCGGCGCGTATTCCTGCCACGATATTATCGTATTTACTCTGATACGAAGATTTGCTGATAATTGGCGCGATAAGGGGCAATCGAGTGCGCAATACGCGCCCGCAACAAACAATCGCCGCGGACGGGACGACGAATTTTATCGCCCGATACCGAACGCCGTGAAACCGACTGTTGGGAAACGGATTAGAGCTCGACTGACAGGATCGGTGGGTGGATGGAGAAACCAGGCTTTCACGGTTGCGTAATGGACCTCGGGAAAATCTCTCGCCGCGCCTCTAACCCGTCACGATCGCCGATTTCTGAGAGTCGCGACGGACTTGTACTTCCATCGCGGGACGGTTCGATCTAATGGAGGTTAGAGATAAGAGAAGTTCAGCTAGAGAACTGTGAGAATAGTGTAGAATTGAAAAACGCTTTAGTTTTTCAGACCTCCCACCTACCCTCAATGTAAATAAGAAATCTTAATTTTAATTCTCACAATTCCACTTGAATTGCTCTACCCCATTTTCGTATTATTTTCTAGACAGCATCGCACTTTCATCGTCGTTCCAGAAGATGAATTAAATTAATTGCAACGATTAGGATAAATCGCTCGAACAACATTCCGCGTGGTGATCGTTCAACCGAAGCAGGAAGTCTCATCGTGGAGATCTCACCTTACGGTCCGCCTAGGAGGAGCACGGATAGCGTTCTTGGTTATTTCTTGATCGCGATCGCTACATTAGCCAATGTGTTTTGAAACACTCGTTGAGCGTATTTGCGTTGGCATCGGCGGCGCGTTGTCTCTCTTTCATCTCTCCACGGTGCCAGGCGTCTCGCCTCGCGTGAAACCACCCAAGAAAGAAAGTCGTCGGCTGTCTAATTGCGAACACTTTCTTACCGAGACGTCCTGTCCCTGATCCGAGGATCTGTCGCGAGTAGGCGACAGATGGACGCGAGATTGCTTATTGGCAAATGCCAATTTTAGGCGAGTTGGTCGAGGTGTTAGAGACTGAAGCAAAGAGATTAAATTATTTGACGAAATATCGATATATTAGCATGTGATCTGAACACGAGGTACTGTATTTGTTTAACGAGTCTCGCGAAATTTATTATACGCAGATAAGAAGTTCGTCCAATCTTTTCAATGTCTCTGCCAGAGACATTGAAAATAATATTCCAAATCTGCGGATGAAGATCGTGAGTTCCGCCATGTCGCACAAAGGTCCGCCCGTCTGTTTTTATTTCAACGGTTGAAAGCTTCTTCGAAGGCAGATCAAAGCAATTCGTTTTCGCGGACGGCTCTTCAAACAATCGGGAAATGTCCACGGGACTCGAATGTCCCCGATATAAAATGACAACGCGTTATTTATAACTCGGATACGTCAACCGCCACGGTAGAAAGCATTTAGTTGTTTTCCATGAATTTGGTTTCAAGAAGACGTCCTCGAGATAAGGAGGAGTCGAGAACAATGATCGAATACGGATGTCCGCGGCGGACATGAAAGAACGGAGTTGATTTCGACGTGGATTAATTAAGGAGCTATCGGGGGAGGAATTAAGGTAATAAGAAACTAACAAACGAAGGGACGGCTGGGAGGAAATCAGACATTGCGTTGAAATTATATTCTCCGAACAAATAACTTTTAACCTTTTTACCTTTCATTTTTCCTACAGAAAATAGCAACGCAATCATAGAAATAGATTATGATTACAGATTCTGCCATCTTGATTAGACGCACGTGTTGAATCAATATAGCGAACCAATATGTTTGCCTATCGCTATTGGTCTACCGTGTGTGCTCACTATATACAGTCGGTCTCATAAGTATCCGTACCCTCTATGTCTATTGAAAAAATTCATCTAAATTAAACGAATTAAATGAATTAATGAAATTTCTCTAAATTAAATTTAAAAAAAATTTATTTGGAAACATCAAACCTATCAATTAATTAAGATAAATGTCTTCGATAGACATAAAAAGTACGAATACTTATGGGATCGACTGTATGTCTGATCAAGATAACAGAACCTGTAATAACGCTCTATTCTTACCACCAAATTTACACCCTGTGTTAAGAAATAAACTCTCAAGGCGTCTTTTGGAAACCCTTTTAGCGCAATGTTGCTCGAGAATCTTCACCAACCGATTTTTCGCGCCGGAGGTACCCTATAAAACCCCCATCCCCGTCTCCCAAGATCCCCCAAGAACCGTTCATCTCCGCGTCGAAGATAATCGAACAACTACCCTTTTCCCCTGCTACACTGTCGCATTATTTACTCCTCGTTATCGTCTCCGGGCCAGTGGCCCATCTCCGTCACTCCGTCCCTCCCCCCTCGCTCTCTTCTATCCCCTTAATCGGGGAATAATAAAAATCATTCCCGTCCCGCGATGGCTTTTCAATAAAGACATTGTTCGCGGAAGCAAATTCTTATCCGTGAAAAGGCGTCGTCTGGGGTTGTTCCATCGGCGGCTGAGCAGGCGGGGGTGGGTGGGTGGGTGGGGTGGAAAGGACCTAGAAGGAGGGTGTTCGAGGGGTGTGCAGGGGGGATTATCGGCTTTGGGATTACAACAGGCCGAAGCAAACGATTTCCTTCAAAACAAGAATACCGGAGCAGCCGTTGCAAAGTGGCGGCTAGGGGTGGAGACGGAGAAAGGGGTGGAGGTCGTTATTGGCCCTAAGCAGGATACTTATTGAACTCTTAGCGGTGTTTTTATCACTCCTTTTCTCGCGAGCACGCGCGCCGCCGCGTTCTTTGCCGCCGCTTTAAGTGTTTTCGCCTTTGTTTAAAACGCCCACCCCCGCGCCGCTCACATTATGCACCCTCGTCACGGTGGGCGCGAGGAGATTCTTGCAAGACTCCGCTTCGTAAACCGTAAGTGAAGGGGTTCGACCACTTTGTGCCCCTCTTCGAGGCAGGAGTGCGGACTGGGGTAGTAGTTTTCAGGAGGGTGGCGAGCGGTAGTGTTCCTATTGTCGAGGGGGTAGTGTAATCCGAGTACGTGTCACTCTGGGGGGGTATCTTTCTTTGATTGGAGTGGGCTTTCTCACCGTGGAATACTGTTTTCGAAGCGTATTGGATTTTATTTTCTAGTGGTACACGCAGCACTACGACAGAATTATTTTTCATCATTTGATACGTAAAACTTAGATAGGAAAAATTGTTACAATGTCGATTTTTTTAGTAAACGAATTGATTTTCACTCCGACGATACTGAAATTCCGTTGAACTGTTGCACGCGGCGCTTTCAGCTGCGTGCGCGTCGAACTGAATGACTGACGTACTCGATAGAGCACGTGGTTGGCCCTCACTCACCCCCTTTTCGTTGTTTGTCTCCCCCTGCCCCTTCCCCTCCACGTTTCTGTTCTCCCTGGATCGTACGCACGAAGCACGCGCGCACCAGCCAGTGAAATTCACCCCCGAGTGCACTTCACCTTCCCGATACGCGATAAACGCCTTGAATCACGCTTTCGGAACGCAAAGTGTGACTAATGGCAGTCGGCGAACCGACGGAATTGGTAATGAAAGAAGATCATAAATAGGAGACGCTGTATCGATGAATATTCATCCCCTCGAGCCGACAGGAATCGTCGGGATTTCGACAGAGACGGTTTCGCGCCATTCAAACCCGCCCTGACGAGTCGAATCAGGCTCGATTCCATTTTCGCTTTGATCCATGCTCGCAATTCGAGGTAAATTGATCATCGACGGAAATTTAGGGCTGGGTTGTCAATCGTACTCGAGATATTTTCATTGTTCGTCCTTGGGGCGGTGCATGTAGCTTGGTAAAAAAATTATCAACCCTCAACGTAATCACCAAGCACTCGACAGGTCCCGAAGTCGAAATATTTAACTTTCCAATTAAACAAGAGGGATTCTATCGCAGTTAGTTTTGGGCGTTGAAGTAGCCCAGACATTTTAGCATCAGCAGAATATGAGACTTACCTCTTTGTCCTTCGCTTGCAGTTCCTGTTCCAGGTTGGTGTTGGGCGTTCTCCTGGGATTGCTCGCATCGTGTACCTGCTGCTGTTCGCTTCCCTGTGGTGTCTGAGACAATTGATGTCCCTCAGTCTTCGAATTCCCGTCATTTGCCGCGGCAAGTTGCTCCTTTAAAGCGGAAACTTCCTTCTCCGCTAATGTCGCCCTCTGTAACAAGGAAAATGCAAAACTATAGCGTTCAATCGAGCCTCGAGTCATTTAAGTACAAAGGATTTGCCCTTGGTTAATTTCAATCGATGCCTTTTATTCTATCTATTCCTCTGACTTTAAAATCTGACGAATATTTAAAAAAAAAAATTGGTCGCCGGCAACCACCGACATCTTTCTACCCCTAACAGTGACGCAAATGAAAAGTACTTCGAATTATTTCTAATTTTAATATCGCGAACTCGACTGCCGCGGAATATTTTCGCTTCGTTAATATCGAGGATCAACGACATCTCGACGAGCGATAAAAAGAAGAAGCATGAATGAAGAAAACGTCGGGCGACGATGAAATTATCGCGGTGCCATAATGACAAACACTTGCTCCCTCGCCCCGACCGAGCGGTTCGCTTGTACGAACGATCTGTACAGCACGGCATATGGCTAAGCCATTAATTAGCATCTGGAAGCAATTAAAGTAACTGCGAATTCGGTAGTAAAATACCGAAACGCCACGTGGACGTCGACAACAAATCCACGTCAGTTTTTGCCCCGATGCATCGAAGACGATCAATACTTCAGCGAAACGGTGACTCTAGCCTCCATTCGATTATGAAATTGCACGCTGACGTCTGAACTGTTTTCCATAAAGGTCTCGATATTCAATTCTTTTTGTTTATTTCAAACCTCTTGAGCCTCAGATGACTCTGTAGTCATTCAGTATTTTTATTTTTGAAATATATGTAATTAATAACGCGTCGCTATCAATTTGCATACTGATGAATAAAATTGTTTTCCGTTAGGGTATTAATTACCGATATTAATTTCTTTTTTGTTTTAAACCTCTTCAGCCTCGGATGCCTCTGAATCCATGTTTAGCCTTTGAAACCTAGCGTATCCTTATCAATTTGTATGAAATATGGTTTTAAAGCGATGCTATGACCTACAAGCAATGCGTATAAATCAACTATTTCATAGTTTCTCATCGCGATGCACCCGCGTTGCGTGCAATTCTATTGAAACATGAACTGAAGCAAAATAACGGATCGGCTATTAACCGTCTTAATTAAGTTATGACTCGACGGTGATCTGAATCGTTACATATTTAACAATTTATAAATATGTAACGTCCTCTATCTTATATTAATTAAGATCACCGTTAATAGCCTAGCTCATTATTTCAACTCAATCTCTGTAGAACTACATACGCTCGTTGTGAAACACAATTCGATTGTACAGTTTCCGTCTAACGAATAACTGATCGAAGTTCGCCTTCCGTCCGCTCGAAATTATTTATCCAAACGAGAATATCGCTGTTTCCGACGAGAACAGGAACAAAAGAAAGACACGGTCCGAGGCAGCGTTTGAAGGAACGAGTAATGATCCATTGTTTTCTGCAAAAAGCCTTGACGATGTTATCGATAATTACGAAATGATACGGGAAGCATAAGTATATATTCGAGACCGCGACGCACGCTCGACGGAATGGCGGACAAGTATCGATAGGCCTCATCTTGCCTATCTGTCACGTAGCGCTAGGTGGGGGCGTAGCGGAATCGAGGCTGATAGAGAGGATCGAGAAGATCACCGATAAAGATCGTACGCCCGCGATCGTCACATTAGCGGCGGAAGTCGTTGAGAGATAATGGCTCCTTTGAACGTTCCTAACGACGCTGTTTTCGTCGTTGTTCTATCAACAATCGGCTGTTAAAAGTTTGAGTTATGGAATTACGGGAAACTCGAACGCACCTTCCGGTATTTCGTTCTACTTCAAGGCTCCCCTGCACTTCCTCTTCAAATATATTTCAAACGGTGAAAGAAAAAACACTTCTTAACCCTAATCTTGCCGCGTATAAACGACAGATGGAAGCAATTGTTTGTTCTTTTTTCTACGGAGGGTAGAGACGAGAAGGACAAACTCGTGTGGTGTTTAAAACTGAAAAGCGTCCGCTTGTTTTCATAAAATATCGTTTAGATGAATTAGACAATCTTAAATATACCGTATCGGATACTATTTTGTACCATAATTGCATACTACTCTCACGAAATGTTCGACACTTTTCGAAACATTTTCCTACGTACTCTCTATACTGTTCTCTAAAATGCCAGAGACAATGGAGTGAAATTGCCACGAGCAGCAGCCTGTTGGGATTCGATCGTCAGACCACCGATTATGTACTCGCCTTTCGACCCTGACCGGAAGGAGGCGGGTGGAATTTCGATCACACCGAGCTGTTTCTTCGTCTTACACCCCTTCTGAAATTGACGGTTATCCGACTTGCACGCCGTCTCGAACATCGATCGATCGCCACTCACCGATTCGATATACGGAATCGCGGCTCATTGCACGTTCCCCGTGAGCAAGAACCTGCTTCGGGGCTGGTTTTAGGCCTGGCGGTCACGCACTTTCGGATCAGCTACCGCGGCATCGATCGGTTTCTGTCGTGTTAATGGCGGTTTCCACGTTTTCTGTACTCCGATTTCGTATGTCATGGAAATCAGGTCCGAACAATCGCTTTCAGAATCGTTGCATCTTTTCCAGATACAACAAGGAACATCAGCCAAACTGTTACACACCGATTTCAACGAAACTTGGTACACAGGCAAAGCATTAAAAAATTTTGAACACGTATTTTTTTTGTATGATATTCATGGTTGAGGAGTGAACACATGTAATTGCGATTGTGCAAGAAGTACTCCCAAAAGACTCCTTAGGACAACTCTTCATACTTTTTAACTCAGGTAAATAATATTTTTAAAAAATTCTTCATGCACAGATCTTTGGTAAACCTTAGTTAGGATCGTTATTTAATCGTGGATCAAACGTAAACCGTGTTTCTAAGGAGTGGTACAATTTCTATCGGCGATACGTCTTGATTCCGCGTGGCGTATGCGCGCGCACGGCATGCGAGTGTCGCAGCTGACGGCGCGCGGTGTCGTGGCCCGTCAAACGCCGAGCGTTCTTTGTGCTCCGCCAGTAGAATATCCCGAATAGATCAGCCTCCCTCGCGACTCTTCCCGCACCGCGCGTTTCTATTTTTATGCATAGCCCCGAATCATCGACACGTCGCGTTCTTTTCTACTATTTATTCCGTGATGGTTGACTAATGCACCAGCAAGCATCGGGAATTCCGGCGGGATCGATGGCACGTGTTTCGATGCGACCTGCACACTATGCCATGAACTCGATCCACTATGTGGGTCAGAGGTGGACAAAATTTTATGCGAATTTTCCGACTACCGGACGATTGAATTTATCCTTTGTTTGTTATCCTAAGCTTGTCTGAATTAATCATGTATTTGACGTTGCACAGAATTACTGATAGATTCGACCTCCCTTCCTAAGATCGTTAATGGGATACTCAGTCTTAATTCGTGAATATTGATCAAGTAGTAAATTTAAATCCCAACACAAATGTTACATTACTTTCCAATTGTATCGTAACAAAATTGTAGCTCCACAACAAATTTTCACGAGTATCACTGAAAGCGTTAATGAATCTCGTTGACATACTCGTCGAACATGTAACAAAAGTATGCTAATAATGGAATAATCTGCATTTTTAAAAACACGAAAAGATTGAAAAATGATATTTACCTCGCCACATTTTATCGTCGCGGTGCCCCTCTCGTTAAATAACCGTTGCAAGTGAGCCAGCGGCTCCGCGACATTGAAATTATACGGGGAAGGTACTTTCGTCAATTTATATTCTAATTCAAAACTTTGTTTCCGACCGTCTCGACACTTCACGTGCTTCCGCCCCGAGTTTTACTGCGCGACGTATATTCTTAGAAGTTACATGCGTATCTACGGGTACTTTCTCATCGAAATAAATTTTAACGACCCTCAGCCATGCCATTTTGCCCTCGAAACGGGAAAAGGAGAAAAAAAAGCTCGCGCGTTCCGAAGGCAGCTAAGTAGAGTAATTTATGCAAGCAACTAAAACGAATGCCTAATTACCGTGAAATGCATCGTTTACATTTACGGGCGCGTTTTACAGCGCCTTCGGTTTCATTTTCCAGATTCGTCTGATCTCGAGACTTCGCGCGACCTTTAATACCTCGTAACGTCTCGCGCCTTACAAATTGTTTCGAAAACTGTTAAATACCATGTACACGAATTGTAAAATCGGTCCAAAGTTGGAGTTCTATCGTCTTAAAAATTGGAGACGATCGTCATCCGCTTTCATTATTTCCTTTCAGAAATGAAAGAGATCAGGTTCAGTTACGTACGTTTCGGCTGCAACCCTCGTGCAAGTAGCTACAGTTTTTCTAGCAAAGAACACACACGATCCAAAAGATAGTGGTCTAGCCTGGAGTTAGGTATGATAGTTCACCCTCGAGAGGAAGAATAGAAGTCGATCGATGTCGGGGATGAGATCGATCAGGGAGCCGCGTGTGATCGTGGTTGTCCGCGTAAACACCAGGATGGCGTTACGCGGTGGCAAGAAAGGGAGGAATACCTTATACCAGCCGTCTTTATAATCTCCCGCGGGGTAACCGAGGGGGTGGCAGTGGTGGATCAGCCGTTTATGACTACCCGGCGGTGTTATATTTTTTTGTGGGTGGCGGAAGGCAAGAGACGGCCGTGATATTTCAAATTTTCTCATTACACCTCGAGGTGCGAATGATCTCCATCTCCACCCTCCCCCCCATTCCCCCCTGTTCTCTTGAGCCCCTTCTTCCCTTGGTCGGAGCCACCCTATCCAGCGCAGGCTCTCTTTACCGCACCGATACACCGTGACGCCGTTCCACCACCTCCCCCAATCACCTCCCGCCCCCCTTCCAGGCCCCCTTCTTCAATCTCACACCAACCAGCCATCAGGCCGAACCCCTCTTGTATTTATTATTAAGATATCGACCGGTTCTAAGTCCTGGTAGGCACTGCAATATGCGGCGGGAAACACTCCGACCATACACACACGGAATCGCGAAAGAGAATGCCGTTCGACCCCTCTTACGATACATCCATCCCCACCCCCCGCCTCGTACTGCTTTCGAGTTCTTTATTTTTCTTTTTTTTTTCCTTTTTCGACGGGAGCAGAATGCCATCGATGCTAATTCGCGCTTTGTCTCGGACACTTTTGTGCTGCAGGCAACGCGAAGTAGAGCGAAATAGATGAGAGTGGTCTTTGTTTCGATCTGATTAAATGGCGCATTGATTGGCGCGGTTTCAATTGGCCGCGCGTGACGGTTTCAGCGTTTCTGCGATATTGCTTTCGAAACTACTTTGTCTCGACGTCTTTTCAATCCCGTTTTCCATCGATCTCATCATCGACATTGTATCGGAGCTAACCGTGGGGAGGTGGAGAACTCGCGAATCGGTCACTTCGGGTGCCGTTTTTCGACACGTAACGACAAATGGATTTCGATTCACCCGCTGAAGCGGGGATTTCTATCGGATGTACGAATAAACGAGTGACGAGGAGAATAATAGTACGAGCTACGCGATACAAACGGGCAAGAAACGTTATCGTTCCATCGAGATTGTGCCTCGTAAATTAATGCAACGTTTAATTATAGATCTGTGTACACAAACCGTTGTAATTTGATAGAAGAAACTCATTTTTCGAACGGAACAATAATATTACAGGTAGATTTTAAATGATTCGCGCCAGGCTACTACTCGAAGCGCCCTACTGTTTCGCAGCCAACGATTGCGCGAAATCCGCGACAAAAGAGACGAAAATTGAAAGGAACGCGTCCGAGAGAAACGTCTCGGGGAAATCGCGTCGCGGCGCTCAAAGTCGTTAAGCAGCTCGCGGCCTGGAAGGGGGATCCATTAATCGTAGGACAATAAACGCTCTCCTCTTCTCAAACGAGATACTTTTCGGAGGGTCATCGACCGTGGTCTCCGTTTGCTTTTCTCCGAAGTATGAGTTGCGTGGATGATGCGGCTCCCCATGTGGCGCGAGTTCCCACGTGTGGGAGCAGTTTCGTGGAGCCGTTCAAAGAGTGGCGACAAGGGAGGACGTCTTTCAATAAGAACGCGTCCGTACGGCAATATTTAAGAAATGTCAATAGATTGCCCGTGGAACGGGATAGGAGGAGAGGAGAGATGGCGGATGAAGGGTTCGGATGAAAGTTGGGCGAACCGACGACAATGCCAACGGCGGGCCATCAATTCCTGGGGAACTAGCCCCGAGGCATCGGTTAAAAAACGAGAGGCCTCTTTTGATGTCCCCCGTTGTCCTAATGAAAAATTAAGACCCCTTCTTAAACATCATTAGACACGAGCACTCTTTCAAGTCCTCCGTGGACTTGCGATACGCCTGCAGCGCGTAATCTCGGTTCCAAAGAGGTTTGTGTCTTGGCATCCGTCGACTGTGACTGTTCGAGGGCCTATTCTCGTCTAGCACCTCGCAGCGCTCCATTGTTTACGTTATTGTACGGTTCGGGGCCTTGAATCACGCCCCTGAAGGATTTTATTCGAGCCAGAATGCTGTACTGAAATGATTCAAGATAGAGATAAACAGAGGATAGAACGCAATGACGCAAGGTAGAGTCGTTACAAATACGTTTATATCTCTTCTTATTATCGGATTCTGTTTAACGAGTACGGGAGCATTGGTGAACAATTAAATCAGTCCTTAATTCTATAACGCAGGAATGTCAGCCAAAGTCGAGCTGCTCCGCGACTTATTTTTAATCTCTCTTTCTCTTATTTATAATCATTCCCTCAGCAAAATTCCAGACACACGTGCGAGTCAGCACCCGAGATCTTCTCACGCACGATCCACTAATAAATCACGATGGCCGTAAGAAAAAATCAGTGATCATCTGCTGCGGAAAGAGAGACACGGACTACTTCTTTCAGCCGGCGTTCCTGGGAAGCGTTGGCGTCAATTTCCTCTTCCAATAACGTCCGACGAAAAAAATTGTGGACCTTTCGGAAAACACACAGAGCCACCGTTGTTATCGATGTCGTGTCATCTTTGCTTTTGAATTCGGCTTGGTCGTTATCAATCTTTACCCAACATGTTCTTTATCAAATTCACAGATGAACAATTCACGGATTACACGGAATTTCTGTTTCGGAGAGGGTACTCTGATATGTAGATAGCACGTTCTTTATCTGTATACAGTCGGTCCCATAAATATTCGTACCTTCTATGTTTATCGAAGAAATTTGTCCAAATTAAATGATAGGTTTGACGTTCGCATATCAATTTTTCATTATAAATGTACACATGCTTAAAGTTTATTCGTGTATCGAGGGAAATCGAGCGAGACCAGAAATTTGTGCAAGTCGGAACTCTCATTACCGTGCCTTTGGTTTATTTTCCTCCGAGCAACGGTCTCCAAAGGAGTGAAAGCCAGCGAGCTTCCGTTCAGTTTTCATGGTTTTTCCAATTGGAAAGCTCTTGGGGGCGGTTGGCGCGCGTGCAGAAACGAATTTCGCTTCGAACAATGGAGGGCTTGATACGTCGAAATCAACGAAAGGGACAGCGGCAGCGGGCAGAGCGATTGTTGAAATTTGCATGAATCGATCACGATTGTTTGGCCGCGAAATGAGCGCGCCACCGCCGGAGAAATAATTTGCAATCCGTGTACAGGCCAGGCCAATCGAGTTACCGTTTGCCATTTCGATTCTGCTCGGTCCAACGGACGACAATGGCCGTACGCCAAAAGCGAATCATCTTTGTGATCTGAGCCGACCGATCGTCGTACGGCCCTCTGACTCATTCTCGCTCTCTCCCCTTCATTTTCGCAAATTTTCATCGGGTCCATCTTTCTTCCCCCTCCCCTCCCCCTCCACCCTCCCCTCCCCCCTCCCCCCCGTTAATCATTCGTTAACTCCGTTACCGCGAATTTTCGATGGAATACGGCCCCGCTAATATTAGTTTCGCGTTTAATTGCCGAGGTACACGCTATTCTAGTGCGTCGTCTACGTGGCGTCTAGTGCGATCTTCTCGGTGGTTATTTCTATTACGATTATCATTATTTCGATGAAGATAAAGAAAGGATATATCGTACGATACAAAAAACGAAATCAGTTGTATCGTAGTAACCTTGGAGTGGCTTCGATAAGTCACAGTAAACGGTGCAAGTCACCGCTATTTAGTAATGCAGATCCTAATCGGTCTACGAGCACGGAAGTAGAGAGAAATAATGCGCGTTTCGAGGGTGAAGGTCGTTCCAAGGTCGTTTTCTCGTACATATCAACGAAGGAATTAAAAGAGATTGACGATTTGGAAGCTCTAATAATATATGTAATGCTCTACGATCACCCCATACATTACAGAATGTGAAATCTACGATATAATCATTTTCTATGCGCGTTAAATAACGAAACGATTTCGTGGACTGAAATTGGTATGGCATACCCCTTCGAAGCCCTCGAGGGCGAGCGTGACCGAAGATAGAAGCTCCAGGCTGAAACGTGGAGAATCGACCTCACGTATTCGTCAACAAAGCGTCTCTTGAAAGAACCAGTGGAACGGGGGTGTGAAAGTCGCGAAGAGAGGCATGGAAAAGGGGCTTGACGCATGTACGTACAGGAACTGGCCGGGCCAGGCGCCATAAATATCGCCGCGTTCTTATATTTTCATCACGACCATCATTAAAATTTATGTTATGATCAGAAGTGCGCGTATATATCAGAGGACGCGTTCCGGCATTGCAGCACGGCTAACGGCGTGTCGCGAGGGTGGGTTACGCGGTAATATTGTAATCTATGTGTGGAAGAACGCGGGAAGAGAAACAGAGGAGAGATGAAAAAGTGGCTTCAATGGCAGCCACGCCGTAGTAAGGGGTAGTTTTCGGTCGGAGGTGGAAGAAGGGTGCCGAACGGAAACAATGACGTCTATACCGAATCCCTGTTCCCTCTCACCCAACGCTGGCTGCCATTAGACTCCCGCGGCGGCCCTATAAAAATATAGCCCGTATTGTACTCGCTCAGGTACCGATATCCTCCCAGCCACTAAAAGTCCCTGCTGTCTTCTCCACATGTATCTTCCAACGCCACTGACTTGCGTACGCGCGCAGATCATCCTGCGACGCTTCCTGGAATTTCCCTGCAAATCCTGCCCATTGTTTTTTCAAATAGACCGGGGGAGATCCAAACTACCACCTAATTTATATAGTATTTCTTTTCGTAATAGATTGCAAGAAATTTTTAATAGTTCCAAAAAAAAAAAAAAAAAAAAAATGTCTCCTTTCGAAACGGTGCAAAAAGAAGCCAATTTCCAAGGGGTTGAATCGGCTCGAGGAACAGACGAGAAACAGCGAAAATTCGAAAGCCGCGGGGCAAATGAGTCGACGGAAAGAAACCATTTAATCGCATTCTTGCGAGGATCAACGTTGATCTACTTAGCCCTCGTCGGCCCCGTTCCTCTCCATTTTTCGTTTTCCCGCTCGACAAACGGTCAGGCCCGTCCCTCCCTCCTTGCCCCGCATTTTTGACGCTTCACTTTGGAAATCCTTTGACTCCCATCTTTTCGAGGGTTCGGAAACGTCGATGTGCCTTCGCCTGAAAAGGGGTTCCTTCCAAGCCGTTCCCTGATTGGGACGATAAAAGAGGGCCGCAGGGACCGCGCGGGGAGGTAAAACACTAATTAGTTATCAAAGGCCGAGGAAGGGTTTGGTGACAAAATAGTAGATCCTGAAACGAGGAGCACCCTTACTCCGCGCGTCCCACCGACAGATATATACCACCACCATCAACCCCTCTAGTTTCTGTTCGTGTAGAGTCCCTTCTTCCTCGTTTGACACTCGCCTACCCCCACAACCCACCCGCCGCGCCTTTAGATAGCGTCACCCCCACGGTGTCTTAATACTCTCGGGAGGACGAGCCTGTATTGATTTTCGAATCATTAATTCTACCTCTAATCAGAAGTTGCCAGGGCCGTGTTAGTGTGTACACGAACGGTACACGTGTACGCGGAACTGCAACCGCCGTTCCTGATGCCGATGGCCTGGCGCATGCAAGTACGCGCGTGACACGTGCGTCGTTTCAAAACATTCTAATCCATAGGTTCGCCAGCCGGAACGTCTGTTAAATTTTTAATTTGGGTCTCACTCGACCTAGGAACAGACGGTTCCAGTTTTTAAGCCATAAATTGCGATCGTTAACAAAATTTTGACGGGAAGAAAGCCCTGAAAAGGTATTATTTGGAGCGGAGCGGGACCTGACTCATCCACTTTTGGGGCACGTGCGCGGTACATGCAACTAGTCTCATAAATATTCGTACCCTCTGTGCCTATTGAACAAATTTGTTTAAATTGAATTGGTAGGCTTGACGGTTCCAAGTGTATGTTTATATAAACATGTTGTTATAAATATACGCGTCAGCTTATTCATACTTGTAATGAAAAATTCATTTGGTAATATCAAAACTATTATTTAATATAGTCAAACTACTTCAATAGACATAAATGGCACGAATATTTATGGGATTGACTGTAGATCGATATAGATTAAATTTATAGGGATTAAAAATAGAAGATGTTACGGTCCAAATCGGATCGCTCCTGGTCGCGTCAGTGGAGTAAGATACGAGTTGCGACAGAACCGTGTCAAAATAGCCTAACTCGAGATAAAAAGTATTATGCCAAGAGATGAGTCATCGCTAATCGTCGAATTCCTGTCGACAATCCTCGCGACGAACATCGCTCTTCGCTGGTTCTTTTACGTGGCGAACTCGTTTCTCTAATGTGTAACACGTGAAACCGCAGAAACCGATCGAAACGTGGATTCTTGGAACGAATCAAAGCGTTACATATATCATCGAGAATATCGCTAATTATAGCGATGACTAAGTAATACTGAGAGTTTGTCGTTTTGAAACATTGTACAGTTCAACGCAGGGAATATTGGAACCTTCGAATCATCGCACAAAGAATATTCCAGAATGAATAAAAATCTAGACAACATTGAGTCGAGTATTCTAAAATTATACTCCAATATTTTCCACGCGTTTTATTGTTTACAAAAGCTTCCAAAATGATCCCAAAGCCACTTTCGCCGTGGATCCTGTCACCGAAACTTGTTCAATCAGTTTTATCGAGCCCCCCCCCACCAACCCTCGCTGTCCTCGATTACCCTTTCACCTGCACGCTTGTCTACACGGTGCACGGCCACTTTGTTCTTTCTTGTGAAGCGGGGAACCGTTAAAAATTAAGTAATCGAATAAACGCGATTCGCCCATCAGGGATCAGCGATGAAACTCGCCGCGTACGAGCAATACTAATTAACCGAGACATCGGAACCGAGTTTCTACCTTGCCCTCCTACCCAGCAGGCAGCGAAAGAACCGAGCGTTACGCGCTTAACAGTGGAAAATTGCCAATTTTCCCGATAATGAAAATTCATCCGTCGCTGTTAATTCAATTTCCTTAATTTCTTCGCACCGATGCCAGCCGCGAAGATCACGATTCCAGACGGGATCCGGCCGATTTCGGGCCTCGATTATGCGATCGTTATCTGACTTAGAATTCGGCGACCACGCGTGTTACGCGAGGGGTATACTAAACAAAATTTCAACTTTTAGGCATTTTTATACTCTACTCAGTTTTTCGAAAAGGTGAGGCAGTGTCGTTTTTATCGTGGTTCTCGATAACCGTAAATAGGTGATTCAAAAGCTTTCACGATTAAGGAACGTGGAATCTAAGTAATAGTTGCAGCACATGAAATATTCATAGAAGTGTCATTATTTTTATTCTTGAACGCGTTTCGATGCAATACGGAAAGTGACAATTCGCGTTTAATTTCATGTGCATATGCATGGTGTAGCAGTTAAGTATCATTATCGTTATTTCCAGTATCGTTGAAGTGCTGTTTACAAGTCCAAGCTATTCACGCGTTATACGAGCTCAACTTTTTAGTGTATGTTCCCAAATTTTACCACACGTTCTTTAAAATGATTTGCTTCGATCAATAAAAAAATTTGCCCAGGTTTCCAATTTTAATCTAGGTCGTCCATCACTAATTCCAAAGTCTAGAAAAAATTGTCATTGGAAAGCTCAACTTTTTAATGATATATATTCTCAGATGTCATTCTCAAATTCTGCCACACGCTTCTTTAAAAATTGAGAAAAATTTACTTTCTTAAAAATTTAGGAAAGGCCACGTATTCAATTTTTCAATTTAATCCAGGTTGTCCACCACTGATTCCAGAGTCTAGAAAGATCGTTGGGAATAAAGGATTGGTTACGCTCGCGAAACGTTGAACTCTTAATGCCTGAACAAAGAGGAGCGCAGATATTTCGCCATAAATCGTGAGGTAACATTCCTAAGCGTACGATCAGGCAGCTTCCAAGTTCAAACGGGTGACGTTACGATTCCACGTGGGGCGCCAGTAAATTTTCGCGTTTCGACGAACCGCGAGGTCCACGATGATCCGTGGACTAACAGATTTATTATTGCTGCCTGATAACGACAAACGCCTCGTCCCCGTTTCCCCGCCTGGGAGACATCGGAATGCAATTTACGACCGTTTCGATAAGGACACACTATCGCGAAATACGGCGCGTTCGCGATTTTTGATAGTACGAGAGCCAGGGATGTTTCTGTCTATCCTCTCGTGGACTGTATAAAAGAAGAAAAAAAGGTACGAGTCGATTTCTTCGGTTTCCAGAATCAGTAAATACTTGCGGAGATTAAACGCTGATAGCGCGAACGCTACGGATTTATCGAGCAAATGTTTATTTTTCCGTAATTTCTTTATGATATCTCGTAACCTCGATCGCGAGAACGTGATCGACCTTTTCGTTTTTTTATTGGTTCGCGAGTAGACTTGCATCTTCGCGCTTTGATTTTATCGCGATTGCGTTTCGAGGAGGTTAATAAATCTCTCGCGTATTACGAAGTTCTTTATCAGCGAAGCATGATTATTTCAATTATTGTTTTCGCGTTCAAAGATCCTTCTGAAAGTAAAGTTTCCTTTTTTACAGCGAAACGAACACTTGGCGATCAGAATCATCGCTAAAATCAGCTGTTGTTCGGGTAGAATGTTGAAAGAGCGTAACGCGCGTCGCGGTTTCGTTCCCACCAGAAAAGTTTCGTGCCACGAATTGGCCCGAGAGTTCAGAGAAATCCCCGAAGGACTGCGCGCCTTTTACCGAAAGAATTTTAACTCGACACAGTCACGTATCTGAACGACGTCGCGATCCATAGGCGCGGGAAACTTCAAAAAGGCCTCTCTCTGGAGGCAGGCTGATTACTCGATGAGAATACGAGCGTTTCTCGGTACCCTTTCCTGTTTGTTGCTCTCTGCGGCCCGCTCCCCTCCCCCACCCTCGCTCCGCTCTTTTTCCACGAAACAAAGAGTCGCGGCGAAATTCGCTTCCCACCCTTAACCCTTCTTCCCTGCCGCCGCGACCGATATGCAAAGGCGCAACACTCGTACACCGAGGGCTACAATGAGCGAGTAATACTTTAAAACACGGATAAAATCGATAGAACCCCCTCCGAGTCTCACGTTTCTGCGCTTTCCGCCACCCACAATTACTTCCCCCTATGTATCCAAACCGCGCCGATGGATGTATCACCTTTGACTCCGCGTGCCGAAGACGCGTGAAGAGCTGCAGTCTACAAGGGCGGAGCGGAGATCGATGAAATAATTTCTTTTTATTTCAAAAATATGCAAGAGGGGGGTTGGCGTTGTATTCGAATCGTACTCCCGAGATTCAGTTTGTTCAGAGCTAGGCTTTCTTTAATTTTCCACGTGTCTGAGTCGTTTTCGCGATTAGAAAGCAATAGATATTGTTACGTGAACGTTAGATGCAAGGCTTATCTAGCGGATCCTGTCTCAGACGTGACGCTGGTAGTTATTTGCACAATCTGTTCAAACTAATTATGTACCAATAAATTATCGAGCAATTGGAGATTGTTCGTGGGATTAATAGCGTCGCGTTTCAGACAGAATCTGCTAGATAAGCCTCCACGACGAGTTCAATTCGCAGTTATCGGACTAAACGAAATAATATCGCTCTTGGCGCTGAAAACATTACTTGCTAATCCTTTACCAGTCATCCTTATTGTTTTGTTCTTGATTCGTAAAACGTGGAGCTGTGTTGGGTGTTTTACTCGAGGCTGATAATTTTTTATACCGTTATCGTGACCCTAGCCACGATTAACATTTCTTTGAAGAACCTAATCTATAGTTTCTGATAACTTCTCTGAAAGAAATGAGAATGAATTTTAAACAAAATTTTGATAGTGGAAATTTGTGCTGGCTTGGTACGTTTAGCGTTAAGGGTTAATCTGAGCCCGTTGTCTGGGGATACTTTTGCATCGCAGCGCTAATTGCCAAACGACGAAGCGCGACATCAGACGCGCTCATCCCTGGTAGCGAGCGCTCCTGAACAGATTGAACGATAAAATCGTCTAGAGGTCTTTTGAGGAATGGATTTCTAATGATTGATAAAGATAATTAACCGAGTACGCTACGGGTTCTCGACTCCCGCTGCTCGGCAACCCTTTGATTCGAGCCCCCAACCCACTCTGCAAGTCCCGGTAGTCGTCATCCTCGGCTTTGAAATCTCGCCCGGCAGAAGCGATTTTCTACCCCCGCTCCTTGCCCCGTTTCTTCGTCGCTGGCGCTCTTCTTTTGACAAGAAAATTCGAGTCTCAGGAGTTTTCGCTCGATACACGGCTGTTATGCCGATCGTTGCTCGGGTATTCGCGATAGCGCGGCCATCGATCAGGCTTGTTTGCTTCTTTAACCCCTCTATAAGCTCGCGTAGCTCTCAAGTCACGGTTGCATCGGCGAAACGTCGTTTTTATTAACCCTTTGCACTCGGCGTCATCTCGTTGAAAAATGTACAGACAGGAATCGCATTACATTAAATAGTCTAACTTTGGAAACGTCTTTTTTTTTGGTATTATTAGACTTGATTATAAATTCTTTACTTCATACTCTTTCCACGCACCGTCTGCTCATATATTTTGATTTGCGTTCTCGTGCTATTTCAATAAAAACACTTCAAAGAAACATGCATTTTTTTTTACATTTGACCTAGCGTAAATTTATTCTACATAACCACTAACAAAATTTGCTGGACCCGCGATGTCCCGTCATAGAAGACATCCGAGTGCAAGGGGTCAAACAACTCAATTTTTATTCGTACGGTGGCGTACGCGTGCTGTCATGCAACGTCTTCTTAGCAACCGATAACAATCAGGGTAACGGTTATCAGCTCCAACCTGAAGCACCAAGGTAACCGCTCGTGGAAGTAAAAAAGTAATACGATACGGTCCATTTAAAGGAAGGCTGCGATAAATTTCTTCCTTGACAAGAAATCAGTCATCTTCCATTCGTTTCGAGACATCCTCGCGTTGCGTAACGTCATCGCGCGTGCAGAATGTCGCTGCAGTTGCATTCAGAGGAGCGCAAAGCAATCTCTAGATCTGTTATCGTTTCGATCGGGGAAAAAAACAGTTTGCCGGTGGGGTAATCGAGACTCCATTGTCGCTATACAAAAAACCGTCCGCGCCAAAGGACCCACCGGATTCTATTTGAAAGAAAAACGAAAAGAGAAAGTGTATTTTTCAGAGCGTAACGTGTGTTAATTATTTAGCAGACGCTAAGTCGAAATTACGAGGCTTCGAATTAATGTCTGCCGGACGATAAATACGGATTATATTCTGGAAAGTCAAACTCCAACGAACTAATTGATTTCTCTGTGGTTATCGATCGTGATTAATAGAGCGTTGCCAGAAGTAATATCTGAAATTCTAATATTTGTATAACGTGTAATAATGAAACAGTTGTTTATTTTTTCGTTAGCGTCTAGACAAGAATTTCGCCCATCTCCGATCGAAAGTTGCACGCGAATGGAGAAAAATTTCTGGGGGGTGGATCGCCGACGGGAGGGATGGGGAGTCGGGGGTGAAAATAAGCGATAATGCGCCAGCTTTACTTAGCTAATTAGGACTCTCTCCCTCTCTCTCACTTTCTCGCCGCGTTCGACCGTCGTTTTCTCGCTCATCTCTCGGCCACCCTCACCTCCCCCTCCTTTCCAGACATCGTGCACGTCGGTTTCCTTTCACCACGGGTATTAATTCATTTAGATATTATTTTGCGAGCCAGGCATTAACATTCTCAATCAAATTAATTAAATCACTATCTTCTCGGTCATCCCCCAACCCTTATCCTCGCTGATAAAACCGTGCACGTATGCGGAGACGCAGCGGCGCAGTTCGAAATTCGGATGCAAGGTAAAAAGTAACATTCGGAACTTTCATGTTAATCCAATCGAAGAAATTGTAGATCGTAGAATTGTAGATTGTAGAAGAGAATACTTTCAGTAAGGTGGTGGGATGGGTTTTTTGCATCCGTGTGCAATTCCACAGTGTTGCATCCAGAAATTTGGATACAAAAAATAACAGACGCTATCGCGAGAAGAAAGAAAAGAATTTTTATTGAATTCACGAAGAGGTGGATTTTAGAAGAGGAGGTAGCAAAGGCTGAAAGATTTAATTTAATAGAGAATTAATATTTCAGGGGGTGGAATGGGTTCCTTGCATCCGTGGGTGCGTCACTGCGGAGAAACGAATTCGAGACGAGGAAAGGGTAGATTTTCGGAGGATCTGGGGACGCAGAGAGGGTGATATCCCAGTAGAAAGGCAGCGGGCGCCGGGGCCGTCGGTAAAGGGGTTAATGCAAAGGTCCAGGATAATTACCCACATGGCTGGCAATGCGTATTTCACTTTGATCAAGTCTGTGTTTTTCTTCGTTCGCCTATCAGACCCCCTCTCACCCTCCACGCCCCCGGCTGGCCGTTCTTTCCTTCCTACGAGTCGCCCTTACATCGTCACCGAGACTGATGGGTAGGTAACCCGGGCTTTTGTCTTTTACCCTTGCGCGTTTTAATTATTTTAAAGCCCGGACCCGCGAGCGTCTAATTTCCGCCTCGGACCAGCCCTGTGTTTTTCCGTAGAATCCTCCAAGAATCGTCGCGGAAAAATGTGGGTGAAAATTGCACGACACGCTTTCTCGCGTGTGAAATTCGACTACGGTAAAATGGGGGGAGAGTCTAATCGCGCCCCTTCTATTTCTTTGATAGCGACGAACCTGGAGCACCATCTAGCGGTGAGTGGACGACACGACAGAAAATTGTTGGAACTTGTTTATTTCAGTTGGGTAGCAATCACACCCTTGATTGTAACATTAATTTTTGTGGTGTTTGGAGGAGTTTCGAGTACTTTCTAACATGTAGCGACACTTATCATAAAACTGGCAGAGAAGCTTAAATTTTGGAAACTTGGTAGCTAGAACTTAACACCAGAACAATTCTCAATAATTTTCTTCTACGAAAGGTCGATAATTGGACGCATGGAAATCGCTTAGTTAGGTATATCTCGATCGATTAATCGATCCTCTGAGACTTAAAGTGGACTCTTATATACAAAAATGTCGAAGACTACGAGAAGAGGATAGGCATAACCCATCGGAATTAATTAAACCCTCGAGCCGACCATCCAGCGCCTAATTTATTAAGTCCGCGCTAATGATTCGCGGGATCCAATAATTAGGTTCGTTATCACTATTATCAACGCAAGATAAAGGAGTCCCGTCACTCGTAGACGACTCGAAGAATGCGACCGCGGTAATTAATGCAACGGCATATAATAAATATCGAGTGCAGGCCCCGTTTCGCGTCCCGGCTTCCCGTTAAATTGAATTCAGTATAGCGAACCGGCGCCAATATGCTCGCCTTCAAACCCCCGACCACCCCGCCGTTCCTCGCCAATGCCTACGCCAACCCTCTTTCTAAGTACCCTTTGGCTCGAAGCGACAAACAAGCTCGATACGAAATGAAAATCAAATGAAGATTAAGGCCTGACTTATAATGAGAAGATTGCCTCGGGGTTGGGGGATGATTACCGAGACTCTTTTCATCCTGGGAGGCTTTCGTTCATTCATAATTATTTGTCCTTGTGTTTTTAGTTTATTTTTCACCCGCAATTGCCGTTTTTCGAGAGCTGTACATCGAAACCTTTCAATATCCATATCATGGGTACTTTAACCTTATCATCTCTTCTCTCTGAAACAAATCGATACGTTAATAAACGTTCCGAGTCTATACTATGTTTCACCGTAAAATAATTCAGTCGTAAGATGAATATCTGCATTTTTACTTTTATCCGGCAATTTTTTTATTTTCAAGGGACGCGAGGAGAACGTAGGATCCCCGAATCCACCCCCGTGGCGAAATTCGAGCCGTCGGTGTTCCTCGCGCATTCAGGGGCCGCCTCCAGCCCCTCTGGTTCCTATGCCGCCCCCCCCTCCCCCAGCCCCCGAAACTAAACATACGTATATTTTTTTTTTTCGAGAAAGGAATGCAAAACGAAGGAGCGATCGGGGCGCGAGAGACGTTCCTTTCGGGGAGGAAATCTCCCGCACAATTTGGCCGAAAAAAAGGTGGGGAGAGGCTTGAAAAGGGGCCTTGTTCGGGAATAAAGCTGGCCGTTCATTGTTCTAATTATTCGTGCATACGATTAACGCGTGTGCGACAAATATGCGGCGTTCTCGCGGGAAGAAAAGGGGAGAAAGGCCCGACGATACTCCCACACGGGGCACAAACCGGGCACAAAGCGTGTCACCGCGGTACAATGATCGCCATCTGACACTCAATTAACGAGTTAATGCGGTACCGTTGATAATTAAACAAATACGCGGGGTTTATTATTTTTTTTTTTTTTTTTTTTTGTAATCCTAAGCACGCCGTGTACCCTGGCATCCGTTTTTTGACAGGGTGAATTGGGCGTTCGCGGACGCGTTACGCGGCCAGACCTCGCAGACTTCGAGCTTATTGGCAATTATTGCTGCAGAAACAATTCGCTGGAGAGAGGGAGCCTCGATTCGAGGTTGAATTCTATGACGAATCGTGTCGTGGCGGTATATTCAAAAGGGTGGATGCCAGAGGGGTGGATTAACATTAAACCTACCACGAATGGTCGAATGACAGTCATCGAGCTTTTGTATTTGCAGTATATGAATTATATGCAATACATGAATTATATATAATTATTTCGTGCAATATTCAATTTCGATAAACGTAAAATATTCGTGCATTTAATTTAGGAAATTGTCTCCAAGACTAGTCGCTTATTCCATCTATAAAATCAAGGTTGAACTATAATTCGATAAAAAAGATCGCTCGCTGACCACTTGTCCGTCTCAATTAATTTGATAGGAAAACGCGAACAGTCGCGCAAACTCGCTGTCGCCGTCGCGAATAACACTCGAAGGAATTGTACCGCGAGACCGATTATTGCATTGCCGGAAACGGATGTGTGAAACGTAGGAGGGGGGTAATGAGCATTGTGTTCCTTGTCGCGAAGAACAGAGAGCCGAAAACGAGCTTCAAGAGTCTCGGTAACGGGAGGACGACGGCTTGCATCCGCCGGGAAGTAAATCATCATCCTATTGGAATTTCTCGCTCTGTCAAAATTGTAAAGTTCGGCAACGAAATTTTTCTACGAAACAAATTGAGAAAAACTGAACGAAAATACTCGAAAATATTGGAGACGAGGAAATATATTTACTCTGTAACGTATTGTCCATTTTGTTCTACGATCTTTTTCTCGCTTTATAGTTCATTTTTCGTCTAGAACCGTGTGCTCGTGCTTCAAAGAAATCCTCACAAGGGCTATCGTGTCGCGATTTCGAGAACACGTCGCGGGAATCGATACTGCAATAGGAAATGCATATTTGGATCGGGGATCGAATGTTACAGCGGGCTGTAAACAAATCTTTACGAATATACAATTCGCCCGACGCCCCGACGTGTTATGTCTTTCACGCCATAAACGATACCGTATCACATTTGCTTATCAACTTCGATACCGCTAACGACTCGAATTGTTCTCGATGCTGCAAGTCGCTGCACCGGAAGCTCGCTACAGTTCCCCTTTTTCTCTCTGGGCACTTTTCTACCGACGAATCTCGAACGAAACAGTGGGATTAATGATTCAATTTAGTTCGTTCCCAAGTGGCAAATAAATAAAGACGAATTTGACATTGTCGTCTTACTCGCAAGGCTTCTAAAAAATGACACAGAAAAAACCTGACGACTCATTTATCATTCGCTTCGATTCCGTGATTACACGAGTCGAGTCGAACCTTCATGTCACCAAATTGCTCGACAATTTTCCGCGAAGAGAATTGAGTACCTATCGCTGGTCATTAGCTAGCATGAGACGAGATGGCAACATGGTCGACGGTGACATCATTTTCGATGCTTGGTTTATTAACCAATTTAAAAAGACGTCGACGAATCTCCGCGATTCAGATTGAGTTTCTTCGCTAACTAACGCACAATGGTATCCCAATTACATTAAACCAATACACTCCAAAGGAGCATTTATTTTTTATCGAATGCTGGCTGAAAGTATGCAAATTTTCCCATGGGAAAAACGTCAATTTGCGAGAAAAAAAATAAGGTCTTTGGAAATGGAGACTCCGAACTACTAGGAAGAGCGCTTCACCGATTCGATCGTCCGAACGATTCCAAGAACCGATACAGTAGCCTGGTGTTCCCTGCATGGGTGGCAGGGACCTCCTAGTTGTTATCTGCTCGATGTGACACCTAAACACCGAGGAACCAACATCAAACAACATGCCAGTCGATCTTCTCCCCGTGTAAACACTTTTGGGTATTGTTTTCCTATCTCAATATTATCACGAGGCGATGTCGGGTGAAAAGCGATCCCTGTGAGAGAGAGTCGATGCAATCATGGCCGCATTCGGACAACCCCGCGCTGTATACGCTTAGGGTGGGCCCTTTTCACTAATTTTACACAGCAACTCTCTTTCATACTACCGATTACAAATAGAGTTTTAAGATTCTCTTCCTTGCATAGCGTAAACGTCAAATATGTTCAATTCCCTTTCGAAGGATTTTCATTTCCCAGCTTTAGAGATCATTTCCGCGAACATCGACAAGTTTCTCAGGCAGAATCGCGGTGTCCGAAGCGAACCGCAGCGTTTCGTAAAAGCTTGACGCAAAAATGACTGAAAACGGTAGCATCCTTCCGCAAGATCGTTCTCGTTGGAATCGCGAGCTTTCGTAATTCGTTCCGTGGCTCTGGTTGCCCGCGAAATTAATTGTCCGACTAAACGGCGTTCCTTAAACCCGGCAAGAAGCGTCATTACACGTTGCAGGATGGCAGCCCGTCTGTCGTCACCACGGTCGCTTGGGAAACCGCGCGAAATTCGTTCTATTATGAAAACAATGCGACTCTTTCGCTGGGGAGCGCGGCTAATTGCAAAACGATTATCTCGCAACGCGGCGCACGTTTTGCGGCAGTCACTTTAGATTTGGTTATGAAAACGTTTCGATCCGAACGATCTTTTGCGTGGTCCTTTTTATGCGTCTCGCCGCGGTGTTCGACTTGTATAATTTTAGGCAGGTGCAACGAATTTCGCGGATATTGCAAAAATGGCCTGCGTGGAAAATGACGATGAGGAAGTTGTGTATAAAAAAGGACCGGTTTTAATTTTTAAAGAGTTGGATACTTGTAGGATAAATACCTGTGACTTTCTTTGGAAAATAGCTGTGGGTTCGGCTATGTTTTCGTGACTCACCTGAAACAAGAAGAGAGACCAAGTTAGAGACAAAGAACAATGATGCATGAATTCGTTGTTTTATTATTGGCACTTCCAGGAATAATACAACAATTCGATTAGTTATTCTAACACTAGGTTCACGGAGCACGCTCCTAACTAATTCGAGTAAATCGACTTGGTTTATTAAAACATTACTTCGGTAATAGATTGTGTAGTATATTATAAATCGATATCTTCATCTTCATCATTTAAAATAAACATCCTGTGTTTTATATCATTTTATTCTACTTGCAGCCCCCTAATTAATTCCAGTAAATCGACTTGATTTATTGCGGCATAATTTACGTAATAGAAATCTGATAAGAAATCTCTGTAAACCTAGCGTTAATGATACGTCAGGATCATATGAGTTTCTAAACGAGGATTAAACGGGCGTATCCGTTGAAAAGCCCTCCGTTGACTGTAATGTCATCGAGCAACGATCATCGAAATCCAAAGCGGCGGCGAGCCATCCCGAGGAGTTTACGAGAAGAACGTCCGGTAGCCACTCTCTCACAGCAGCGGGCAAAGAGCCGAAACATCTGTTTGACATCCCTGTTTGTCAAGGCGTGACTCGGCACTTGCGCCCGCTTCCACACAAAAGGGATCCATTCCCGTTTCTTCGATCATCGATCTATGAACTGCGAGACCATTCGCGTCCAATTACGCGTGAAAATCGTAAACAATCGCGGACAGATGGCACGGAAAAGGTAACTCTTCTCAAAGCCCGATACTTTTTTGTCTCTCTTTGTTTCTTCCCTCCTTTCTTTCAACGGGGGGGTCCAAGTGGGAGCCACTTAAACCGCTGTTTACGGGAGTTGCAGCATCCTCTGCCAACGAATTCTAGTAGTTGCGAATAACCAGGACTTTTGCTAAATTTTTGTATAGCAATTAGCTTGGAGGATTCACTCGCACGAAGTATCCATTAAAATCACGTCTAGTCTAGTCAAACGATACGAATAGTTTCAATTAGTTTGGAGGATGGACGCACGAGACGTCCATAAAAAGATCCTGTCTATTCTAATCGAACAATCCTAATGAAGGGGCTTCAGGATTTTGTTTTTTTAATAAAACAGAAATCCAAGGGATCGGATTCATCTCGAGGGTCAATGACGCGGGGTTATCTAATTTCACGGGCGCCATGGTTCAGAAGCAGGCTAGAACAAGTGTAATCCAAACAGAATGCTCGTGAAACTCTCGTCGAGAATCCGGGGCGCCGAAAGGAATCGATTATGCGATCGAGAGCGAATTAACGGACCACGAATAAGGGAGAAAAGCGGAATCGAGCGTAATAGGAGGGTGGAAAAAACTGAGGCTGGTTTATGGGGTATCGAACCTAACCATTGTGACACGGCACGGCGTGTCTTTGTGCCGCCACACCGACGAAAATGGATCTCCGCTGCGCGCAGCTCGTGCGGATCACTTGTTGCTTGATCCTGCGTGGGTCAGGGTGCGTTATCACGCCTGAAACCGAGTGCTCCTTCGACTCTCAGGCTTATCTTTTGCAAGGGATGAACAGAACTCGAAATGAATCATCTCGAGTAACGAATACGATGAACGCGACTTTTCACCCGTTATCGAGTGAATTAAATCCAATATATGAATGTCAATATATGAATTGCAGCAACATTTGTCTCTGTTATAAGAAACTTGCATTCCTCCAGTTACTAAATCCGAGCGACAAAATGGCCGCCTGCCTCTTCGATGAAGATGCTGAGGATGAATTCGAAACTGGTTGACGTTATGAAACGTTACATTTTATAAACTCGAGCTTTAATTTTCGCTCCAAAGGCAACGAATGAAAAGTTACTTTTAAATAATTACTTGTTATCCTTTATTGAAACAAACGGTTGCCCCAGGCTTCTGGGAATCGCAGCAGGGGCTCCGTAAAAATATTTTTAGATTCCCGGCCAGGGAGAAAAACTCGGGGAACCAGCCTAATCGAAACACGCGCCACGTGCAGTCAATACGTCTTGAAAAATACGAGGATCGAATTTTTGGAACGAAACATTGGAACCACGTTTCATGCTCCCTCCGTGTCACCCTCCCGCAGATTGCTCGTCTACTTCCAATTTCCTCTGGCGCTATACGAGCGACTGGAATGAATTTCTTATCTCTTTAAGACCTCTGTTTCTACGATTTACAATCTATTATTACTGCCTCGTGCAATTCACATCGAGCTAACGATTTTCGAGTAAATTCCTAAAAATCACTTCCTTCGAATCGACTCGACAAACGTACTTGACACTTTTTCTCATTTTAACGAGAATTTTATTGATGCATCGCTACTGAATTTCTAAAAATCACTTCCTGCTACGAAATCAACTCAGACGATATCATACGCTCTCGTTTAATTGTAACAGCAACGTTACTAATTTATAAATATTAATTATGGCAAATTATCATCGATAAAATAATACAGTGCATCGGATAATGGCTGTAATTATTATTTCACCCGTTATGGTGCTCTTTTAAAGTTCGTTAAAATTCAACACTGGGGTAGATAGTAAAACGCTACCCTTTGAAATTTCAAATACCATTAATTTCGCGTTACCCGCGGTATGTTTTGTAACACAACCGCAGGTGAGCATTACTTTACGTTTACCGACAGAGTTTCTGCTTATGATTCATGCGAACGGGCTCGGGGTTCTAAGCGCTGTATTTATTTAAATCTAAACTGCTACTATGTTGTAAAAAAAATCAGTGTACGTATACAGTTTGTTATGGAACGTGCTCTTGACCCAAAACAGCATTATCGAATCACAGGGTCGGTATAACGAGGAGAACGGGCAAGTTTACTTAACACTAGGGTTACAGAGGTTTCTTATCAGATTCTTATGTTAGCGAAGTTATGCTTTAAGTAGCGATTTAATGCTACTGATTCCTACACTACGCGTAATACAAATTTCTTACGCAATAAACCATGTCAATAGAGTTCCAGTCCCTCAATTTCAAATTTCAGGATCGAAACCGGGTTCGATCGCCCTTTGACTATCCAACAGCTCCGAACTCCTAAAACAGTCACACCTTGGCCAACCTTCCTCCAAAAACTGCCCCCCCAAAAGAAGAATTCCAACGCCCTCGAGGCACCTTCGACTCCGTCACGAATCCTCGCTGCGTCCCGCGAATTTCAGACGCATTCACCGATCCGTATCCCGCGCTATGCTCTCCCCCACCCCCCTCCCCCCCTCCTCATCCAGACCTCGCTGTTCCCCCAATCCGCGTTTCCCCCCCCTCCCCCCTCCCTCCCCACTCTCATTTAGCGAGGCTCTGCAGCCAGCAGCCGGCACACCGAGTTTCCCGCGGTCAATACTTTCGCGGCTGGATATAAAACGCTCGCGATAAACGTATCGAGATAAAGCGGCGCCCTGTCATTGGCCAGGCCCCTCCACCTCCCCCGCTGCCCCTCCCTTTCACCCTCCCGCGTATCCAAGAATCCCGTATTTGTCCGGCGCGGATTGCAAGTTGCAGGAGAAAGAGGAATCTTCGTTGGCAAACCGAGAGGAGGATAAAGGAGGGGCGGGAGGGGGAGGAGGGAGGGAGGGAGGGAGGGAGGGAGGGATGAGGATGAGGAGAAGGAGGAGGAGATGGTGGAAGGGAAAGCGAGAGGGAGCGAAAAATAGAGCACGATCGCGAGCGAGATAGCCGCGGAACGTGCGCGGGCGGAGGAACGTGGAGGGGAAAGGTTGGACGAGGGAATCGCGTCTTTCTCACGTTCGCCTCACCCCCCCCTCAATCGTCTTGGACTCGATCCGAGTTCGATGCCTCAGCGCCGCGGCGAGGGAGGACGCCAGCCGGGCGGGGGCGGCCGCGAGAGGGAAAATCGAGCGAAAAAGAGAGAGAAAGATGGGACGCGAATCGTCGGCACCGCCCCCTTTTTTAACCACGCCTACCCTCGATATAATATTATATCCACTGTGTGACACCCCCCCCCCCCCCCGCGCGCCCCCTATCCCCTTTCTCTGCCCCCCACCCCCCCACCCCCCTCGCGCGCAACACGCGGAGACCTGTCCCGCGGGTTCCTGTACGTGCAAGGAGAGATACGCTTATGTAGGACGACGTATAATGCCCACGTTTGACGCGATACTCTCCTTCGAGTCCTCCACGGACGCCCCTGGACACCGGGAGCTAACTTTCAGCCACTTTTGTTCATAATTAATGTCGATATTGTGTGCACACTATCCGTTACATTTACGGTTGGCGTGCGCCACGGACTTGGGTGTCTTTTTATGCTTGCGCTGGTATCGTCGTCTATTGTGTGTTTTTGTTAATTGTGTGTCCCTTGGTTCCGCGTATATACGTGCACGTTTTTGTATGTATCGAGCAGCCCCTTGGCACTTGTTTCTGCTGTACTTCTGAATTTCTAAAAATCACTTCGCCTCTGCTTCGAAATCATCTCGGACGATTTCTCTGGTTTCGTTGTAACAGGAATGTTACTAATTCGTAAATATTAATTCTAGCAAATTATCATCGATTCGTCCCTGAATTCGATCTTCTTTTCGAACGTGCATATGTCGAACTAGTGTTAGCATAGCATGGAAATAGAGAACATAGCGCGAAAATAAAAATAATAGAAGTATGTAAGGATGAGAATGAAGAAGGAGAATATTAATTGAAAGGGGGAAACTTAATCGCGTAGTTATGAAATGTAGGAAATTATGTAGTAATTTGTGATGGACGACATGATTTTCTCGGTTCCCGCGAGTCAAATATTGTAAGAATGTTATCCCCCGCTCGGTTGCATGTTTCGAAAGAATACTTTCGATAAAGCTAACAATTATGCGTGGGTACTCGTGCCTCGTGATACCGAAACGATTGTTTCTCGTTTAGATCGCTGCGGCTCTTCACGAATGGGGAACAGCGTTTAAATAGAGAAGACATCTAGAAAGCAATTTGAGAGTTACTCTAAGATTAGATTAATTAAGAATAGCTGATTAGAGAGGGAACGCTTTATTTGATCAAAACGGGCATTTTAAAAATTACGCAGACGGGAAACTGTGAAACAATGTGTTATCGGTTGATCTATAATTTATTCCATTCGTTTTAAACCTAAACTCTCTGAGAAAAAAGCAAACACTTGTAGAACAACTTAATCGCTAAAATACGATACTTAAGAGCATCCTCGGAATCATTTACATTTTTGACAGCATTTCTATGAATAATAAAGTTTACTTAAAAATTGAAGAAATGGAAAACCAATAGGAACCGAATAAATTAAATTAGACTTTGATTAATCAACGACAACTCAGTGGTGAACAGATTGATATCGACCGTGATATAGTTCGATTAGTTACTTCGAGCTGATGAATAATTAGTTGACAACTTCTCGATAGAATAATTCAATTAATTATAATATACGGTGGATATTAGCGCTTCTTAACGTCGTTATTAAACTGTTTATCGCCAGCTATTAAAGCAAGAGCCGAAAGATATGTATAAATTGGAGTATGTTTCGAAAAACGAAAATTGAAACCTCCTTATTTTTATGAAAATATAAAAGAATGGCAGTTCATTGTGAAATATAACAAAGCGCTATTGGAAACCACCGGAACGCCTGCAATATAAATAAAAAGTTAAGATATTAATGGCCGTTGCCATATATAATTACTTTTTTCCAGCAAGTCGAGGTTGGCTTTCGGTACGCGTGAAAAATTCCCAACAATGTGACGCAGGATTGGCTCTGACAGGGGGGATCAAGCTGGCTGGCAAGTGTACAGACAATATGTGCCGTAGACAATCGGCTGAGGATCGATTAATTGTCGACGAAGCGGAATTCCGATAGACAACACAGAAATCCGCTGTTCTTATCGTTCGGACAATAAAAGGGAACGCCGATACGGCTTTATTGTACGAGTGTAAAGTACGGATGCCATGACAGACTCCCGAGGATTACGTAAAACCACTGCCACGAACAGATGACACCGCGGTAAGAACGCGAAATTACGTGTTTCCTAGCCGGTCGTCGCGTTAATACGTACGTGTCCGATCGCTCGAACGACGGAAGAATCGACAGCGTACAGTCGATCGCCGTGCGCTCGATTGTCCCGCTGAAATCGATGTTTCCGGTCATCTGCGCGCGGCAGCTGAACGATCGAACGAAACTCACGCGTCGAGTACGTTTCCTTTCTAATTCCTGGGACAGAGACACTTGAGAGGACTTTAGTTTTTAACCCAACGCAAATGGAGCGCAGAATATCCTGCTTATATAATTCTTTATATATATATATACACCGTGACAAATTTTGAAATCCTGTAAGCCCTATCTGTAATAGATATAGGGGAGAATGGATGGTCAATGGGAAAAAATAAAAGTACCAGAGGGAAGAGTAGGAGAAGAAATAGAAGAGAAGCCGCCAAAAATCATAACCGGGCGATAAACAGCGAAACTGAGAAACAATGAAACGGCCGATTAAAGGTATATACAGAAGTGGCCGGTGGTTGGCTATCAATAAATCGCGAAGCCGAACGCGCGATAATCGCGTTAATCCGGCGTGCATACGGCTGACGGGATTCCGCCCCCGGTTTGTCTCGCGCAAATACACTCCCGTGAGAGACCTAAACGCGGGGGTGGGTTGCCCGTTCGATTCCTCCTTTTTTCCCCAGTCACGGGCTGCGCTCGAAAAGGGTCAACCACGCCACGTGGTTTCCACGCGTGACGCCAGACACGTTGCGTACACGCCGACCCCAGCGATAACCAACAAAAACACCGTGGCTCACGCACCCGATGGTCGAGTCGTTATTTTCATCTACCCGGAACACCCGCAAAAAGATGCACAGGGAGAAGCGACATTTAAAAGAAATTTATTTTCAATTATCCCCACGATTGAGAAGAGAAATGGATTCTTGTCGCTCGGAGTGTCTCGGACGAAGCTACTTTTAATTGTATTTTACTAAGAAATATTTGAAACGCGTCGATTTATTAACCAAAAGTGTTGAGACCAAAGAGTGCATAGCGATAAACATTTTCTGAAGACCTCTTTGCAAGTGTCTGTATTTCAACGTATCCACAAGTCGATTTCATTATCAGCAATACATTCCTCTCGACTACCAAATGTCGACATA